>NC_135504.1:83323896-83458896 GCF_052857255.1 Amblyomma americanum
CATCAGTTTAAGGAATTTTGAAAACGCGATTACAGTCAAACCCGCATATATCGAACTCACAAAAAACCGGAATTAGTTCGATATATCGTGTAATTTGATATAGAATGTTTAAAGAAATTGACAATGTACAAAATGCACCTCATCAAGAACTGTTCTTTAATACCTAAAGACATGTACGGCGTGCATATTAGCGCGAGAAATAGTAGCCGATAGTCTTCTGCTTTTTCGCTTTCAAAGAATTGTTTAGCATGCACTTTTTAATGTTGTCGAGTGACCGGGAACAGCCAAGTCCACAGCCTTCTATGGACGCGTAGTGGCGGCGAACAACGCTCAGCGCATGAAGTGCCTCAGATCACGTGGGCGGGTTGGAACTCGTTGGGTCCTCGCAGTTACCGTTGCCGGCAAGATCCCTAGCCAGATCGACAACAGTATCTTCGTCAGCGAGCTCTCCGGTAGTCGCAACATCGTCGTCAACGGAGCTGCAGTCCCATCAGAAACGGCACCTGGGAACTCTTACAGCTGTGTTAACAAATCATCAAGTTCCTCGAGTGGTTCATCGATGTCGAGGGGTTCATCGCAACTTTCAGTTGAGCTGGCACCTGCCTCGCCGGAAGCAGTCCACAGTGATGGAAACAATTTCGAATTGTTTCTTTTTTGACGTCGTTCTACGATGCATTCAACATCGTTATTGTGCCCAGGAGGTCAATTTTCAACTCCCGGCCCGTGCGGAGATTTAGCAATAATCGTTGCACAAGGTGCTTTCTGTAGCCTGCCTTCAGTGCACAAATGACACCTTGATCCAAAGGCTGCAGCACCGACGTTGTGTTCCGTGGCAGGAAGCGAAGCTCTATGTTGCTGACGCTGACCTTGCAATGGTGAGCAGAACAATTATCAACGAGTAAGCAGACCTTTCTGCCTTTGCTTACCAGGTCGTCGTCCCAGGACTTCAGCCACTTGCCAAAAACTTCGCTTGTCATCCAAGTTTTTCCGTTGGACACGTAGGTCACCGGAAGAGAGAGTGCATTCTTCAGGCACCGCGGCAATTTGCTTTTGACGATCACAAGTGGTCGAAGCTTGCTCGATCCATCGACGTTGGTGGCGAGCAACACCGATATTCGGGCTTTGTTAACTTTCCTGCCGTCGGACTTATCATCACGACACGCCAGCGTTTTGTTAGGCAGCATTTGCCAGAACAAGGCTGTCTCATCGGCATTAAATATATCGCGGGGATGATATCTTGCCGTGATGTCGCTCCAATTTCCGTCAATCCATTTCTGCACGCTGCTGACGTCCACTGCGCGGCTTTCACCGGTGACAGCCCGGCCGACAATGCTGTGGCGGTCTTTGAAGCACTGCAGCCAACCTGAACAGCCTTTGAAGTCGGGTCTATTCAGCATGAAAGCGAGATCCTTTGCATTCTGCTCAATTATGGGGCCAGAAACAGGGATGTTCCGTGCCCTGACATCAAGGAACTACTTGTACACTGCTGCCTTAGCCCTAATGTCGGCCTTATTTTTCAAGACCATACTCATCGTGCTTCTTAGGATGCTGTATGCTGCAGGGACATCCCAAGTTCTTTTCTTCACGTTCAACTCTTTTGATAATCTCTATCTTTGCGGATACTGTCAAGTTTTGCCGTTTCACGGCAGCCATCTCGTTAAACAGAGCGGACGAGCACTACGTTCCGAGGACGTGACTTGCAACTGAACTGTGTGCAGGCGCACGTGCCACGTGGCTGTGACAGAGAGATGGGTCGAACCACTTTTTCTAGGGGGTAGCTGTCTGAGGGAGGGAGAGCCGCGCCACACACACGCAGTTGGGCTAAACTACTTTGGGATGGGGGTGTCGGCAGCTGGCCCGGTGGCCGCGCGGGAATGCCAACTTCTGGGGAAATTTTGCGGTGTTGAAGTTCGATATATCGCGTGCAGCTGCTATATTTGTTCGATATAACTAATTTTTCCTATATACTCTCATTGTAACATTAAGGTGTTCAGAAATTGTTCGATATACGGGGTAATTCGATATAAACGAGTTCGAGATAGTCAGGTTCGACTGTACTCTTTGAGCTGTGGCTCGACAAAATTTGGCTTTTTTGACTAGTATAATGCACTGGAGCAGTTGCTTTGCCTACATGCTTTCAAAAGCGCATGTATTTTTGCACGATGCAGTCAAACTTTGATGAGCCACAGTGGAGAGGGTAATCGCGTTTTGTAAATTCTAAACACTGATATCACTAATACTGACGACAGGCTACAACTTATATTTGGAACCAATTAACTGTGATAGTTAAAAGTTTATCAGAAATTAGTTAACCAGCTTATCAAATACAATTCACTGGCTTTCCGGTGACCACCAACACTGGTAATACTATGCTGCAAAAGCCATATTTTTAACCCAAAAAGCATATTTTTGAAAATAACTTCGTTCTCTCTGAAATACTTGGTGTATATACTATCACTGCTCACTTTCCTGTACAACAGAGAAGTTAAATAATTTATTCTGTAACATGAAGGTTCCATGAGCCACATAACAAACCTCTGGAAATAACTCAGTGCATGCACACACTGTGAAGCACTGTTGCTTAAACAGTAAGAAATCAAGGCTGATTCCTTTTTAGCTTCCTGACACGCCAGTCAATCCAGAACAGTCGAGACAGCCAAATAAACTCGTGACAAAATGAAAGATGTGAAGCACCCTGTGCTTCACATCTATGTTTGAAGTGCAGCAACTTAGAACTGCAGACATGTGATTTGCTCCATGTAACAAGATGTGAACTTTTACCTTTGACAAGCATCAAAGCTACATGTTTTTTTTCAACACTTGAGAGCACTACAATATGCACATTTAGGCTCATATTTCTAAGGATGTGATTATTTACCTCTCTAAATAGCTAAAAAATCTCTCACAGTGAAACAGTACTTACACTGTCTCAAGACTGACATTCAAGGCAGCTAACACTAGGGAATAAAAGTTCTGCTAAATATATGCTAAAAGTCTACAACGATGTAGATATCAAGCTTTGAGGTGATTTCAATGAATATACATTATCACAAGGATACTGAACTGACCTGGTTGGTTTGTTATTTGGTGTGCCATTCTGTCCCTTGTCCGCAATATCAGCCAGACCCCTAGTGGTTACTTGTCTGCATTACCAGCAGGAAGAGGTAGAGTCCTAGCCATGAGATGTGTGCAGCAACAGCACCAATAGGTAGCTTCCTCCATGGCGGAATGCAGCGGCAAGAGAACTGCGCAAGAAAGAACTTCGAGATATACAGTTATAGTGAATTCTTTCATAATCAAACATTGGAGAGGCAACAATCAGTTAAATGTGCATTAAAACGCAGCACTCAGAGCGAATTTTATAAAGTTGCTGAGTAATGAGCACTAAAACGCAGCACTCAGAGCAGGTTTGATAAGGTTGCCGAGTAACAGCACAAGCAGCAGACAATTGAAATGCAATGCTTCCTTGAACAAGAAAAAGCCATAACATGCTGTTGTGCTCAATTCTGCCCCCCACTGATATACACAGGAAATGACATTAACATGTTATGCCTAATTGGTTTAATATATTAAAGAGATATTTAGTCATTCTAGTCATTTGAAGATAACTTGCACACCACCAAATGTGAAAATTATTTCATCTTTCTTGACTGGTATATACCAAACTTCAGGCAGCTTTTGCTCACAAAAGCGGTAGCTCGAACACACTGAAATATAACGTTTGTTTCTCTTAGAGCAGCTAGGAGAAAGTAACTCAACTTTACTTGCTGTTCAGTTTATTTACCTGTCTTTAGATAATGTCAGTGGTGGTCCAGCCAATCTCAGATTTGGAGCAATTTTTGGAGCAGGAAAAAGGCTGTTTTGTAGCAATTTAGGAGCAGCCACATTTGCATTTTGTAGCAGTTCTGGAGCACAAAATTTTGCGTTTTGGATCAGTTGGAGCAGGAGGAAAGCAAATGCATGACATTTGGTGCTGCTTATTACTACTGCGCAATTGTTCAGTATTTCTTTACAACAAACAGACACAAGCAAGACATTGACGCAGCGCAGCCATTTAACTCATGTGCCCACAGCACGAAACCATAGTATGTTGCAAACAGACTTTATTTCTCTATTTAAATAGCACTTTTACACTAGTGAGAACAGTTTTATGCAACAAAACTTAATAAGAAGTGACTAGAAATGCCAAAAAACAATTTTGTGCTGTCAGCAATAAGAGAATGACTAGACATATAAAGCTGCATCAAAAGTATAAATAATCTTGCTATTAGACGTGCCTACATGCACCATCTGAGCATGTCTTGTTTACACGGTGAAATAGGGTTTAAAACATAATAATTTTATCTATTTAAGCCACACATGTTGCACAATGAAAATATAGAAAGTTCTTTCAGTCAGTGATTTTTGCTACTTCTTTTTCTCAGCTCGTCAAACTCGAGGAGTGCAGTAGCCAGGCTTGCATTCCCTTCAGCTAACTACTGTTGCCCACTTTGGACCTGCTCCATGCTGTTGTGAGCCAAGCCAGTAGAGATTGTCTCTTCTGCGCGTTTAAGTAATGCACGGCATGACGCAACCTTTTCATATAAGCCCTTTTTCAGTCGTTCCACAGTAATGACATTGGGCTGGGTCTGTGTGGTTGCAGGCTTCGTCACCTCCGAATCTTCACTTTCCTTTTCAAGCCTATCTGCATAACATGTCCTTGCCTTCTTTACACATCGGACCAGCTTAGGTGACAGGGGTAGTTTGGTGGCATCCTCGTTGTACCTTTGCAAATACGTCTTAACCTGCCGTAGTCTATGTCTATTCAGGCTATTAAGAGACGAACAGGCATGGCCCTCAAGCAGACGCTTATTTGTACTGAACCCTCCCTCGCAATCTGCATTACTATGTGGGAGACAGGAGGGCTTTCACGAGTTTGGCAAGCAGTGGGTACTTTTGCTCACCAGCAGCTGATTTTCGTTGATATACTTAAGCCCACGAGCTGTCAATCCATTCATGCACTGCAATTGCAGTACTGTTAACTGGATCGCATTTAAGCATGTACCATTCATCAATTAATGAAGACACTTCATTCAGCTGTAGCACTTGTGGCAGTTTTGAAGCAAGGTATCGCAGTGAGCGGGCTTCCGAGTCTGCATGTGTGAAGTGCAAGCCAAGAATGCTTTAGTAAAACGAGCTTTTGGGCAAGTTGGTTACTTTGCTTCCACATAACTGCAGCGTAAAAAATTACGAGCACAAAAAAGGTGAGAAACACATACGACACGGACAAAAGCTGCACTCACAACTGATTTTATTTCGCCAGGAATGGGAAATATAAAGGTTCCGCTGCGGATGCGCGCGCAGCAAGTACACATACCTCTATCACAAAAACCAAAAAACCTAAAAAACCAAAAAACTAAAAACAAAACTTTATCACACCATGAAACCCATCTTATCGCCTGGCAGAGAAAAGGTCACATTCAGCTTTATACAGATGAACAGAAGTATCGCTTACGCAAAAAACGCCCTTTTTCTTTATATGGTAAGCTTCCAGTAGTTCACGTGCATTTTGATCTTTGCTTTTGCCTAGAATCCTTGCACCTTCAAAATGCGGCGAACAATCCTGACAAGACCTGCAATGTTTAACTAAATTAACATCTTCATTTCTCTCTAAATTTCTTTCATGCTCCCTCAATCGATCGTTGACACATCTGCCAGACTGGCCGACATAGGCTTTTCCGCATGACAGCGGAATTTCATAGACCACTCCTGCCTGGCACTCTACATGGGGCTTAGTATGCTTTTTCCCGCAGCCAGTTTTTGTTGCCTCCTTACCGGAGATGCGAGGGCATAGTTGGCCGAGCTTTTTCGGAGCTGAAAAAACCAGCGGCACCCCAAACCTGTTCGCTACTTTCTTCAAGTTATGCGAGACTGTGTGCACGTAGGGGGCTACTTCCGGACGCACAGTGCGCTCAACTTCCCTTGTCTTCGAGGACGTCGCCTTCTTCTTCACCTTTTTCAGGAGGGTTTCCGCAACAGCCGTCACGATCGACTGAGGGTAGCCCAAGTCCAATACTCTTGCCAATTGGCCGTCAAAGCTGGTCTGCATTTCATGTTCGCACGATTTATCTAGTGCAGATTCTAGGCATAAGTTCACAATGCTTCTTTTAATTATTTTAGAGTGTGCAGAATCATATGGCAAAAGACATTTCTGCACACGTGGAGAGTACCGCCAACACACGTGATCCCCCCCGAACTTTAAACGAATATCCAAAAACTGTACAAAATTATCGTTTGGCACTTCGCAAGTGAAGGTCAGTCCCTTTCCATGGTGTTTAAAAACGTCTAAAATCTTATCAACAATAGCGCAGTAGTGTAAAGGGCTCTGCTTGTCCAATAAGATCAAAAAATCGTCAACATATCGGTACACCCTTGTGACCTCGTCCGGTTTAAAAACAGTTGCTAACAACTGGTCAATACTAGCTAAAGAAATATCACTTAACACGGGTGCTACGCAGGACCCAATGCATATTCCTTTGGTTTGTAAGTAGTGCTGGTTGTTAAAAGCGATAAAAGTTCCTTGAAGGTAAAATTCTAAATGTGTTAGAAAATTGTCAACAGACATACCAGCAGAATTTTGGAAGGGGATGACGCCACTCTTGTCAATGCACTGTTTCAGTGAAGCAAACAATTCCTGGTGGGGTATCGAATAAAACAAATCTTCAACATCCACAGAGAAAGCGAAGCAAATGCTGCAGTTGGTTTTTAGAAAATCAACAACTTCTCTAGAATTCTTTATAAGAAAAGGGTCATTAATGGTGAGCCCTCGCAAAGATCTCTGCAGGAACCGACTAACAAGCACCTGCCATGTACCATTTTCACTAACAATAGTTCGGAACGGTACATCTGGTTTGTGTGTCTTGGCACTAAAAACACTTTCAAAGCATTGCCTTTACAATTCATAATCTGCCTGGACAGTTTATCATTTCCCACGTCTTTGCAAAGGTTGGCCACTCTCTTTTTTACAGTTGTGGGATGGCTTTTCTTCAGGGTAAAGTTTTTTTGCACAGCCTGAAGGGCTTTTTCGCGGCAAACACCTTCCGGTAAAACAACAAACCCTCCATTTTTGTCAGCCTGGAGAAGAGAGAGCCCCTTATCTTGAAAGTAAGTAACCACCTTCCGCAAAGACGTGCCAACATGACTATTATATGAAAAACCAGCTGTTTTCAAAAGAGTGTCCGCACCTTCGAGTAAGCATCTCTCCCGTTGCTCGGTCGGCGCTTTTTTTGCTATACGGCAGTTCAGTGCTGCCAGGTCTTGAACAGGTACAGAAGGTGGAAGCCCGTACTTGGGTCCTTTGTCGAGTAGACCGTGTATGTTCTGGGGCAGTTCTACCCCACCTAACACCGTGAGGTTTCCACTGGCTTGTAAGTTCCTCTTTGTAGACTCAGGACCTCGAATGGCGTACCTTAGGTAGGAGCTCCACTAGAGCTCAGTCAGATGAGCCGTGGTCCGTTTGATACGGCGCATCTTGGATTCCGCCAGCCAAGGTGGATACCGGTCATAGCACGTTGCCGACAGCCAGTCCTGGTACAACCGGACCTGACGCCAGAGCTCCGAGCGTTGCGGAAACCCTGCTGAAAAAGGTGAAGAAGAAGGCGACATCCTCGAAGACAAGGGAAGTTGAGCGCACTGTGCGTCCGGAAGTAGCCCCCTACGTGCACACAGTCTCGCATAAGTTGAAGAAAGTAGCAAACAGGTTTGGGGTGCCGCTGGTTTTTTCAGCTCCGAAAAAGCTCGGCCAACTATGCCCTCGCATCTCCGGTAAGGAGGCAACAAAAACTGGCTGCGGGAAAAAGCATACTAAGCCCCATGTAGAGTGCCAGGCAGGAGTGGTCTATGAAATTCCGCTGTCATGCGGAAAAGCCTATGTCGGCCAGTCTGGCAGATGTGTCAACGATCGATTGAGGGAGCATGAAAGAAATTTAGAGAGAAATGAAGATGTTAATTTAGTTAAACATTGCAGGTCTTGTCAGGATTGTTCGCCGCATTTTGAAGGTGCAAGGATTCTAGGCAAAAGCAAAGATCAAACTGCACGTGAACTACTGGAAGCTTACCATATAAAGAAAAAGGGCGTTTTTTACGTAAGCGATACTTCTGTTCATCTGTATAAAGCGGAATGTGGCCTTTTCTCTGCCAGGCGATGAGATGGGTTTCACGGTGTGATAAAGTTTTGTTTTTAGTTTTTTTAGGTTTTTTGGTTTTTGTGATCGAGGTACATGTACTTGCTGCCCACGCATCCGCGGTGGAACCTTTATATTTCCCATCCTTGGCGAAATAAAATCAGTTGTGAGTGCAGCTTTTGTCCGTGTCGTATGTGTTTCTCCCCTTTTTTGTGCTCGTAATTTTTTACGCTGCAGTTATGTGGAACCAAGAATGCTTGCATGTTGCAGCAGTTTGTTTTCAAGAGCTAGCTTTTGCAGCAAGTCTTGTGAGCACACTATGTAAAAAGCGCGGGCCCCAAGACGCAAATGCTTTCTTTCAGGGATGTCCCAGGTCTGCATTGCATCACCTGTATGCGTACCCAACTCGGGCTTTGTCTTCCACAATGTGGAGTCTTGCAGGTTAAGACTCTTCAGATCATCAACAGTCTTGCCATGGTAGGCTTCACTGCGTAAGAAGCGGCTAAGAACTCGCTGAACTAATAATTCCGAATGAAGAGTGTGCAAAAGGGGTTCTTGTTTCTGAAACAGCTTCTAGAAGCCAGTGAATAGCTCAGCACAGTTCTTCAGGAAAAGTATCTTAGCATAGAGTGATTTCTGCGAGAATGCTACGGCCAGTTTGTTATGAAGACCTTGGGTGGCAGAAAGCTGGCCAGTCTTGTTTGCTGTTTCAAAGTAGTCTTTAATGGCATCAAATTGCTCCTGAATATGGCCCAGCGATTCTTGTAAAGTGAGCCACCTGTTCGACACATGTCGCAAAAGCACACGTGAAGGAATACCTAGGACTTCCTGGCTTTCACTGAATAGCTCCGAGCGGATAGCAGATTTGAAGTAATAGTAAACATTTCTTACCACTTCTACATCAGATACAAAAGCATCTAAGCCCTTTGCAAAAGCATTGTGTACTTTGTGTAAACTGCAGTGACCGGCAATGCTTGATGTCAGATGCTGTTCTAGCTTCTGACACTCATGACGTTAGGACCGTCACTAAAGAAACAAATGATGCCCTGTCGTGGAAGCTGAACAAGTGCATCTCCTACACACCGGAGAATGATCTCAGCGGTGGCCCGTCCAATATTATATGACTGGACGCGTTCCACGACAACATGCTGTTCTGCTTCAGAGAAGAACCTTGCAAGCACATCAGGTTGCGGCACTCGCTGGTCAGGTTTTGGGGTTTCATCCACCATGATAGAATAGAAAACACCCGGATGACATAGTTCATCCACCACTTTTGACTTGAAATATGGGCCTAGTCCATCAGACACAATGCATGACAGCTTTGACCTGCCACATCTGAAGCCCTTGTCAACACTGCTGTCTGGGAACATTTTGTGGTAGATTTCCGTTGCAGTGTCGCCCCATGAAAATTGGATGCACTTGGTTGTGATCGACATGGCAAAAAGAGCTTCGGCCTTCCAAACTTGATCTTGTAGAGAGGTGCGAGATGCTCCCGGTGAAAAGTTCAAAGCCGCTTGCACCAATTTAGGAGGCTGGAGGTTTCAATTTTTTGTCTCTGTTCTTTGCAGTCGCATGGATGTGCTTCGTCATTGTCGCATGACATTTTACTGCAGCAATACCGTGCTGTGAGCAATCAATATTGCAATTGCAGACAATACAGAGTGCTTGTGTGTCTTCAACTCCATTTTTGCACCAAAGATGAATGGGGTCATTATTGCTATCAATTTCATTGAGCAGACTCCTTGAACTTGGTACTTCGCCCTAGAAAGAACAAGAAAATACACCAACATTCTTACACGAACATTCTTTACTATTGAACGTCATATTAATTCTTGCGCAGCAAAAGCAACACACCGTCGCAAGACTATCAACCCTTCCAGTAGTACGCGACCTACAGGAGCTGGCGTCGCACTGTAGTCTGAAACTAACGTACCCTACAAGCTAGCGGAAAACGCCGTAACGGAGAACCAGTCTCCAGTGCCGTAGACGTGTGCCGCGCGAGAGGTGTCCAAAGTTCGGCCGGCGCACTGCACAACCGACGGGCTAATCGACTACAATAGAGTTACTGTATAAGCGAGCATATAGAGTAACTCTAGACTACCGCAAATTTGCGCGCCTCTGCCGCCGGCAACGCAAACATCGGCTGCAGCTCCTTTCAAGCAAAACAATTTCCGCTAGATAAAGCGATGCCTAAATTTTACATTTTATGAAAAACGATATCCACTGTCAAACGTTAAACACCAACAAAAGCTCTGATACTTCTCGAGCTCAGCAGAGCACACAGCTACCGACGGCAGGCAACCCAGCCTGTGCTCGCATCGCAGCCGACGGCGCCGCCGATATAAGCGCATTTTCTTCTTCGTGTACAATTAATGCGATGAGCAACAACGATAAAAATATATTGCGGCTAGTGAGCGTAGGTTATTAATTCCCAAGCGCCTAGCGACGATATCGGCGCTCTCGAGCGATCAGCGGCTACGAGCGAACAAGACCAGAAATGTTTTCGCTCGTAGATGCCGACGTGCCGGTGCTAATCCCGTGAAACTATCGCCGAAGACATTGTTTTATAACACTACTCCTTCATGCTATATATATATATATATATATATATATATATATATATATATATATATATATATATATATATATATATATATATATATATATATATATATATACACATATATATATGCCACAGACTATGCCGTTTCATGACGTTTGCTTCGCTGTCGCTTTAGTACCAACGTGGTAGTACGCGTTTGCATGATGCGATTCACTGACAACTTATTTCGACTGCTGCAATGTAATTACCGGCTCGTTTCAACTTTGCGATAACAGCTTCTGCGATAACAACGCAAGCACCTAATGAAGGGACCATACTTACGTTTGCTCGTTCTCCGAACCGTGTGTTGGCGATTTCCTGTTGCTCAACACTGGACGAATGCGCGGGAAACTGAAAGACAAGGGACAAGCCATAGCCTGACAAGCAAGCCGATCGTCGTGTCTGGGGCTGGCTGCCAGAACAAGATCAAATAGAAGCTTTAAGCATTCTACGGTGGTGTTAGCAAGGCAAATGTGGCGCTTTGGCGCACTTGGCGCAAGTTGCACTTTGTTGGGCGCAGCGAGGTGCAGATAAGTAGAATTGCAGCAAAATAACGCAAATGACGCAGTTGGACCACCACTGTAATGTATCACCATTTGGAGCTATAGCAGGTGTGTGGGGCATAAAATGTATAAACAAACAGTAGACGGGTGAGCAAGGTTGTCGGAGTGCCAGGGTGGCCCTTTCTAAAGCATATATATCAAAACATTAAGGCACACACTGTCACATACAATGCTTGTAAGTAAAGCCACACAGACCTACAAGCAAGAAAAGTCTCAGCAACGTGCCCCTAAGGGAACAGCTGGACTGACAGTTCTTTACTTGTCCCACAACGCATCACTACAGTGCTGAGGCATGCTCAATACAAGAAAAACAAGTAAACAAAAAATGTGTTCCAAAGAAGATAAAAATGAGTACTCAGGATGTTCTTTAGCCAATTACATGCCACTAATTGCAGCAATAAATGCCTCGTGAAAGTGAATGAAATAATTTGCACACCTTATAGCAAAACTTGACGGCTCAGGAGGGGGGCAACGACAAATGCATCGGTTCAAGTAAAGCAAGGGGTATGGTTAAGGTCATGGTAATAATTGTTGACGTAAGCTCAGCTAGTGTAGTGCAACCAGAAATTGAATGTCTGTATGAATAAAAACAAGAATGAACAAATATTCTAAAGATTCCAAATGCATTTCAACTGTATAGTGCAATCAGTTGAGACAAAGGGAGTGTGAAAGAACAATAACCTTAGCGACACTCATGATATATCCAACAAATGCCTTTCAATATATAGTACAGCTTCAATATAAGCTTCACAGGGTTTAATGTAATGCAAGGACGATCTCGTATGGTACGACGATCTCGTATGGTACGAATCATTCATGCTAGCCACACCTGTGCTTCTAAAGCACAGTGTTCCACTTGAACGCTAATATTCAATAATGTACTGCCCATTCTGCTATGTCTACCAGTTATCACACCACTGGTTCACTTCAAACCTGCTGTGCCTTGTAACAGGTAGGTACTGGTGAAGTAAAGCTATGAAATTTAATTGCTGCTTTTAGACTACTACAGAAAGGTCATGAAGCACATATATTTTTTTTATTTGGTCTATACTGTGGTCAAGATTCCCAAGCAGGAGAAGCACGAGCATAAAAACTAAAAAAAGCATTACACACTGTAACACAATGCGTTTGATTAGAGCCGTGCTCTCATGACGCCTGCAATACCTTTTCTCTTCCTTCTTGATGCTCTTTCAAAAGATGAAAAACAAATGAAAGAGAGAGAGATATCCTGGACCAAAAGACTTTTGTCAGGCTACAAGCAAAGACAAGAAAAAAACAACTGTCTGTGATACCCACACATACCTATTCTTTTATAGGTGTCGTGCTTGATATCCGGTATCAATGGCTCATAGGCTGCACCAGCAGGTCGATGATGCCATTAACCTCAGGTTGCGGTAGCGTTGGCTCAATGACGGATGAAAGGAGGTGCAATAGCAGCGTGATGATAACAATGGGGTAGCTGTACAGTCCTTCACTGCGGACACATTTGAAGAAAGGCTGAATTAGATAGAGAGATGCTTTCGTAAACATAATGAAAGAAGCAACATCCCATTACAGCCTCTAGCGGTTCAGTCCAATGTATTCAGGTGTGGATGCTAATGAGTAATTACCTATGCGTCCATTATTTTGCATAAAAATGGTTTACAAAGCCAGTCATACTCTCCTTAGAGCTATTATTCGCGAATCACGTTATACTTTTATCGCTTCAGACTGAAAATGGGGAATGACATTCAGTATATTGAACGTAATTCAAATAAAACGACAACAAACATTCCAGTGAGCCACTACCTCAGTTGCACTGCAAGGGAATGGTTCTGATATTATTAAACGTAGTTTCGTTGACCAAAGGTATTAAGAAGCGTAGCACTTCATGCGACTGCGACGAAGGACGGGCAATGTTCCATATCAAGTACACACTCAGGCAGCAGAATCAAAAGACGCGCGCCGCTACAGCATTTTTCGTTCTAATGGTCTACTTTTTACCCGCTGCTCCTGTTCAGTCAGAATAACAAATCAAGCGGCACCTCACAGTCCTCAGCGCGCTACGAAATTCTATCACACGACTTTTTCGCAACGGTGCTGACGCAAAGAGCGCAAGGGGCCGAATCTAAAAGCCACATAGCTGGCACGCGAGCCTGTCAAAACACCTACTCTCTACAAGTGATCGTGTCGTGCTCGCATACAAGACGTAAAGACCAAGCCTAAATGCATTCGCCGCCCTGATGCATCCCCACGACGCACCACAGAAGTCATTTTACAGTTCTGTACTTACATTCGTCAGAAATCACTCAGTCGGACGTCGCGCGCCGGGCCCTCCGGCCGCTCCGGCGTGATATTGGGTGCGGTACGTCAGAGCAGTTTTTGAGAACTCCATGCGCGTAAGAACGTCTTTCGCAGCGCAGGGGCCATACGTCAGCTTTCTAGTTCAGTCACACTACCAGAGCACCAAGGAGGCCGCACATTCTACAAACACAAGCTGAAGAAAGCCACAACATCTACAACCGCCAGCACTCGTCGCAGACTGCGTTTAAGCGTACTAAAAGTGGTAGTGTAGCACACGGCCGACAGTACGCCTGGTGCGCTCAACACCGCCACCGGCTAGTGTTCCTGCGCCGTGCAATATGTAGGAACACTACCACCGGTGAAGGAAAAGGCGACGCTAAAGTCGCGTAACGTTAAATGCTTTAAAAGAAAACTAGTAACGTTATTTTTGCCATATGCGTGGTGCAATAAACGAGGCAAAATTTTGTTCTAATTACTAAGGCAGCTGATCGTTAGAGATTTAGGCAAAAAAAAAGGTAAACTACTCGCAACCACCTGTCTGGCGGCGCTGCGAACGAAAGCTTTCGAAACTTGGTGCGAGCTCAGCTCACTAACAACGGATTTTCGACAGCTCACATAAACGCGGTATGCATCAAAAGAACAGATGCTTGCAGTTCATTTCAGAACGCGACATAATATTCAAGCGATTCTGAACAAAACAAGATTTCTCATTAAGGTCACGCTAAATGCAAACTGCGATGAAAAAAAAAATGTGCGAAAAAAAAGTTTCACCATGCCAGATTTGAACCGACGCACGCCTCTTTCTTCTTTCACTCTCTCCTTTATCCATTCCCTTAAGGCGCGGTTCGGGTATCCACCCAGTTGTGTGACAGGTACTGCGCCTTTTCCTTTCCTCAAAAGCCAATATTCATTTCATCTACTGCGTCATTTCCTCAGGGCATTCGTATAGCACTTGACTGTTGAGCCTCATGTGTGTCCCTTCGGTGTCTTCTGCCTCCACCGCATTGACTGATTCGGCCTGCGTTCAAAATCTCGCCGACATTGGTCCCTAGTTATATAATTCATAGAGTTTCTTATTATTGATATAATTAGGTTGTACGGCACAAGCCACTGCAAAGTTATGGCAAATAATAGTGATTTGTGTCCGTATGCTTCTGGTGCCACATCAAGCCTCGTCTGCGCAACTTCGACAGCAAATGTGAGTCCTTCACGTCATTTTCCTTTGTTCGACTGGACTGAGCGTCGCTCTCCAACAGGGATCAAAATAATTCATTACAGGGATGTTCCGTTTCATGTACCTTGCTCATCTGCATTCTGCTTTTTGATGGAGTTTTTATTTATTTATTTTCATGTTTTCGAGGTTGCCTTGGCAGGCATCGTTGGTACCCGGTGGTAAGCGCGGTGCGAAGGCATCACTTCGAAATCCATGAACATCGGGAAGTAGATCCGGATTACAGCAGAAATTGCATAATCTACTTATGTAACACCCCCCAATCCCGGGGGCCTTTAAGGTAATAAAGTGAAGAAGTGAAGTATATAGAAAGCCTATACTGTATAGCTACAAGTATTTAGAATGGAAACGCTGAAATTAATGTTGAGTGCTTCATTTATGGACGCAGACGCGTTTTCTTCCGGCACACAATATGGCGTCTCATCAGAACGGGCATGCGAGATCCCAGCTCTACAATCCGTTCGCATCGACAGAAAATACAGCCAAGCGGCCTTAATTCAAGGCGTAATGTAGGGACAAGTAGAAGGACAGTGCCAAGCACATAGTAGTTTTGTGGGGAACCAAAAAATAGTCTTTTATAACATGAATCGCGAGTGTACGACGGCGGCGTCCACTTCCCCGACAGGTGGGAAGCGCATGGCGGCAACGGTCAGACGCGAGGCCTAACGGAGCCAAGAGAGTTCCACCATAGCCTCCTATATTTTTTCATGCCCGCGCAGTGGTGGTGCGGAGACCGTCCGTCGCCCTCTCCTTTCCTTTCCACGCTGCGTAGTAGACTTGGAAGGTCAGCGTTCATAAAAACAGTAACTTTTCTTTTTTTCTTCGAGGAAGACTCCAGAGTTTTCTAGAATGCCTCAGCACGCGGTTATACCGAAATTCAACATGCAGCCTCTACCGGCGTTCATACTGAAGCCGGGCCGGCCTTGGGTCCCGGTTTTTCATTAGTTGGTACCAAGGGTTGCTGTAAGAAGGCTCGCCACTGCCAGCAGATCATAAAGGTGCACTCCTCATTTATCCCCTCGATGATTAGGATGGTGTCAATTATTATGCACGAAAAAATTAAGCTACTCAGCCACCTGCAACGACGACGAACGCAACGTGCCAGGACGCCGCAGACGAAGAGCTACGGTCGTCATTCTGAAGCAACTCTGTTCCCTACCGTCACATGTCATCATCGAGCGCCAGCGTTTTCAACGCAGGTGGCAAGAGCCAGGATGGACAATTTCCGAGTTTGTTTCAGCTCTGCGGGAATTAGTGAACGCGTGCTGCTATGGCGCGTCTGGAGATGACTTGCGACCAGTTTATAATGGGAGGGGCGTCCGAGGGAGTCCGTGAAAGACCGGGATAATCAGTGATGTTCTTGACGGGTGCCCGTATTGCGACGCAGTATAAACAAACAGGGGTGGACGCTGGGGTGTTCGACGCAGTAAAACTTGTTGAGAGGACACATGTGACGCCGTCCGCATCAGCAGTGCGTCTGGCGACAAGGCAAGAGACATAGTCAAGAGAACAGACCAACTGCAACAAAAATTGGAGGACGCTTAAAAGCACTTGTACGATCATTTTTCCGCATGCGCACGGGTCGTTGAGACAGTGCGCAAGGGCTGCGCAAGGGCCGAACAATGGAGCGCATGAACGCATCCGACTGTGTGCAAAAGTTGGTTCAACTTCAACATTTTCCGCACGAGCGGATGGTCGGATCACGCTATTGGCTGCTGTACGGTGACGTAGCAGCGCACCAGCGCCAGGCCGCGCCTCCTCAGCAAGACGGCCCCCCGCGAAGCGGAGTGAAAATCCAGGCATTGTAGGTAGTAGCTCTGCCGAGAAACATATTTTTGGCCGCCTGTTACTATTACGAGTGTTCACAGTGACTTCGAGCTTTACTGTGTGCAACAGCGGCAAGCGGCACTTTCCCCCTAGTTGTTTTGGCGCCATCTACACTGAGATGACTGAGCAGGTACGCCAGACGTAACAGTGCCGTGTCGCGATACGTTTATTTGGAGCCATTTGTGATAGCTTCAAGTGTTGTTTATTCGCACGACGATCTTCACGAACAGCACCGAGAAGCAGCTCCCCAGGGTGAATTTCCTGTGCATACAGCAAGCTTCACAGCGCAGTGACAAGCGTCAGTGTAGTGAAAGAGATTGCAATCGGAACCAGTGCTTTTTCGTAAGTCAGTGATATCGCCTGCAAGTATAGTTACGTTTGAAAAGCTTACTACGCACGCCTTGTTTTCCGAGTGCTGAAATGAACTTAGAGCTGTACAGTAGATCCTGGTTCGGGTGCACGCGTGTGTACCGAGTTTGAGAACTGCCGTGAGTGCTACGTGACGAAATGAACTTACCAGCTTCGAGCTCTGTAGCGAGTCGCATTCGTTGCAGCGGTTGCAGTGATCGCCAGCGCAAGTCGTCGTACTGTGGCATATCCATCACCGATATTGATCGTAGTTCGTGTGTACTGTGTTAGACAACCGCCGTGAGTGCGACGAGACCATTCTGAAATTTGTGTTTTGAGTATGCGAAACGACCTCGGCTGCACAGCCGTTGGGCTGTTTTCTACCGGGATACAGACGCGTCGTCAGCAATCTGCGGCATTGTGCTCCATAAAGTGCAATTTGTGACTATGAGTGGCCGGACTACGAAGGTAAGCTGGCGGCACTGTGAAATCTGCGTGAAAACATCGGTGTGCTTAGCAGCTCTCACATATGGAGAGTCTTGCTTTTATTTCCTGCTGGCTGCGCGGGCCCATATCTGTAGTAAATATTTGCGTAACAAATTGAATGAATCCAGCCTCCCCTGCATGTGATCATGGTCTGAGCCAAAGCATTAGTGTTAAGTTTGGGTTGTAATGTATCACCACATCAGGAACACTTATGTACGAACAAAAACCATTGTCACAACTCATTCACCATTCACCGGTGTTTCACAATGCAGAAGTCTTTAATGTGGGCCCACTAATGCACCTCTTTTTCATGAGCATTTCATCTGATGCCAAAAAAGGCCACATCAGATGCTTAAGCTTTTCAAAGCAAGTAATACCCCTGTCACACGGGCACTTGTAAGGCCTTAGAAATTAAGGTCTTTTGCCCCAAAGGCGCGTGACTCGCATCTACACGGCAAAGCATCGAGACCTTTGCGATAAAGGTCCGTAGCAATAAAGGCGGCCGTCAGCGGCCTTAAAGTTGCTTAAAGGAGCAACCCAGACGGCAGCGCCAACTAGCGAGCTCAAAAAATAAAAAATTGACGCAATTTTTAGTTTTGAAACTGTAAAAAAATTTCTAATTTACCTTATTTAATGGTTGATTTTGCGTTACAGTGCACCTAACCATAGAGGAGGCTATGACTAAAGACATCCACACTGCTAAGAAAGGACTTGAACGCTTTTCAGCAGCCGCATCGACACACAGGTGCTTGCGCATCTCGCTTTGCTGTTTTTTCTTCGTTTGCTCTTTGTTGTGTGCGTGTTTTGAGTTTGCTTGTGTGCACAAAGACACAAGCAACAAAGCACGCTTCTCGAACACGACGAGGAGCCGAACGGAAAAGTGCGCCTACCGTGGTCGGACCGAGAACGATGAAAAGAAAAAAAGAAACTTTGTTTAATATCGTTTGTTATCATGATAGCTACTTTTTCCAACATAAACGAAAGCACTCTTAGCTGAAGTGCTACCGTCTGCCTTAATTTCGTAATATTACTAGCGCCGCTTCACACACAGCGGTGACTTTTGGCATTCACGGAGGCCGCGTTCTAGCTCCTTTGGATTTGCCGTGTAGCAGCGTCGCTGCTCCTTTTCGATTTTCCTCCTTTAGTGCAATAAGACAACTTTACGGCAAAGGCCGAGAAGAAGTCCCGTGTGACAGGGGTATAACTCATATACAATTGTGCCTTAATAATATGAACACTTTGGTTCTGGATCAGATCTGTACAAATAGAGTTTTCCACAGCAGTGAATCGTGATTAAAAATGAAAAGCATTTGCAGTAAACTGCTGTGATTACAATTTATTTTTTGCTTAGCAGCGTGCAGTGAAAATGCATTTTAGACAAATGCTTGCAATATTAAGTCCATTATCATGGTTGCCTTGGCTATTGGTAAAATGCAGCAATCACGAAGTGCTCCGTGAGCCATGACAATCGGGATAGAAACTTTACTCTTTGAATAAGCACCTGATCCCATATTTATTGTTGCTTTCACTACGCTGCAGTTGCCGAGATGCTCAACAACTTGGCTTTATTGGTGTCGAACCGCTGTTAACTAGCGCTTCCTAAGTAAGCTGTACCAGCTTGTGTGAGACATTGTCGAAGCCTTTAAAACCATATTTCATCAATGCACATGCATCTGCTGTGTTTGTGAGAATGAGAATGTATTTTTCAGAAATGTGGAATGTTTCCTAGATTTCCTTCGCCTTCTTTACATTTGCTGCATTTGTAAATTTGTTTGCTTGAATGTAGATGCTTGTTTGCACCTTCCACAATGCTCAGCTATAGGTTTCTGTAGACGCACATCTGTTCACCTTTGTCGTATGCTCATGACAGGGCCACATTTGTGCATATTGCCAAAACCACGTTAACAAGGTTTATTTCGATTTTTCAAAACGTGCTATGCCCTATTGCACTGTGGTTGGTCCTGCAATGCTGACATTGAGCCGTTTATGAAAGTCGTACTGTGCCGGTGCAGCCATCGACCTGTTTATGTTGAGATCACATTTAATTTCAACCCATTTCCTTACTGCTTGGATTGTATTTGCAGATTCCCTGCTTTGCACCTGTGCTGAATTCTCGTGGCCGACATGCTTTAACTCGAGTAGTTTTTTTTCTTGCCGTGTGCTCTGTTTTAAAAAAAAACATTAGTGTTGCAATTAAGTAAACATCTATGAAATTATAACAAAAAGGTTATGCAGTTAGCAAGCTACTTAATTATATATTTATGCAGTGAACAAAGTGCGCCAGGAAATGAGTCGCCGAGTCTTTCAGTGCCAATGATTTTGACACCAGAAAGAGAAGTGCTTTGTCAGTCAGCAAATGCAAGCGGAGAGAGTCGGCGTGCCTGGCAGTTCAATGTTTAACAAAAACTGCACGCTATGCTGTAAGTGGTACGAGGGCAATTCCAGTGTGCAACAGCCATATGATTCAGTCTGTATTTGTTGCCAAACACTTCTAACAGTCCTTGCACTATGTTATAGTATCTGGCTACCACAGTCGACGTTCGCATTGCAGTCCATATTACACGACAAAAATACGTGGGTCCCAATTGGCTTTGCGCATTTAAGCCCTGTCATTTGTCCAAACAGCAAGTTTCCACGTTAAGGCATGCATGCTTTGATAACGTTTCATCTCGAGAAAAACTGTCCATAATTCAAGCCATCATATCACAGGGTGGATATTAACGAAGCATGGCTATGTACAGCAGAATGTGTTATATTTTTTAGCTCTGATAATGTCACAAGCACTAAATCATTGCACCATTTCTATGACTAGCATGGGTTCCCAATTGTGAAAAATACTATATACTCTCACACTGCTAAATTGTTGTGGCCCATTAAATTGTTCCTTCCTGGTCGGTGCGCTTTTTGAAACGAATTCCTGTGATAGCCAACTTTTCGTTCTTCATGACATACACTTGCTCCTTAGTTTCCTTGAGAAAGCATGTGATAAAATCCTTTATCAAATAATGTCTTGCATCGTACTATTCTGAGTGGGATTTAAGTGATCCTAACCAGTTAACAGCAGTTGGCCCATGATGACGTTTGGTCATCCTGCCTTTCTTCTTTTGGAATCTCGGGCAACCTCAAAGGTATTGTACTTGGCCCATCCCTTTTTCTTACATTCATTAATGACCTTCGTTTCACTTGATGGGATTAATGCGCTACACACGGAGAAAAACCGACAACTGAAACGATGGACACAGGACAAGCCTCCCCCCCCTCCCCCATTGTGCAAATCACAAATGTTCACTTTACTTTGAACAGCCTACAATTTTAGCTCATGTAAGGGAAGAAAAAAAAGAAGCATTTGAGATACGGGAGGCAGGTGAAGATGAGTGCATAAGCACACCCTCGGTGTTGTTATCAAGTGAGGAGTTAGATCTAATCAAGAAACGAAGGAGCGTGCGACACAGCCGGTGGCAATGAATTGATTGTTTTGAGCATGTGCATGAAATGTATTTATGTGCCCTCGTACCAGAATAGATTTTAGTGGTTAGTGCACACTTGTCCTGTATCCGTCATTTTTAGTTGTCGGTTCTGATCTGTGTGTAGTGCGTTATTCCTATCAAATGTGCAACCAACTAGCCCGCATTGCTGCGTTGCTTCCTTTCGCTGTTTCATTTAACTAGTCTTCATTGATTGCTATATGGCCTGCCATCCCAATATCAATATCAACATTCCAACCCTCCAGAACAACCGTCTGCATACTCGGGAATGGCCTATTTGGCAAAGTTAAAAGGACTGCATTAATAGTTTTTAATGTCAGCCATACCCGTTTCCATTGCGAGCTGATATGTGTCAGTATTTCCTTTAAGCTTGTATCCTACCCTGTTTCAAGCGAAGCAATGTGGAGACTTCCATTATGTGATGTGGTTAAAATGCTATGTGCATGTGTTTATGCATGTGACTTTTATGCACATGTGTCATTTGATCCTTAACCTCATCTAGAATGGCCATCCAGGTACATTATGAGGCCAGCATTTACAGTGTTTATAAAAGAGTGCCTCTTTATCCACTACAATACAGCTAAATTTCACTGATAGTTCTGTTGTCATGAATGGAGTCTGATCACAGCTGCTGTGAATTTTGCGTGTGAATGTGATTTCTTACATTGGCGGCAGTGAAACGCACGGAAGGGCACAAACCTGTACTCAGTGTTAATTCATTCATAGAGTTGCTGTTTTCCTTACCTTAGTAACAAGCGTTTTCATATAAAGCCCTAAGGAGGATTATCATTTTGGTGTATTATTTTGAAAAAAGAGGCCACAAAACAAGACATTTGTTTCCCTAATACATGCAGCCCTTCTAGAACTGTTTAAATTCACATACTCTCCCTGTATGAAGCCGAAAAGTGGGCATAGCCTTGGCAAAGATCTTCAAGCAGTTAGGTTTACGAGTAAGCCATTTTAACAAAAGATATACCTAAAAATGGCAATGAAATATTTAGTAAGGCAGAAACTTGGGCTAGTTGGATATTGTTTGAACTCATATTTTCTAGCGCTTAGTGAACACAAGGGACAAGAACACAAATACACAGGACGTACGCTAGTCTTCAACTGTCGTTTATTCGAAAAAAACATTCAATATAAGACATCTCAAATGCTGAGATTCACACACGCGCAGTAGCAACGCCACGTTTCAAGAACAACAATTCTTTTTTTGATAGATAAACAGATGGGGTGCTGACACATTTTGCACCTTCTTTATCATTGCACATAGCTTCGAAAATTTCCCGTTCCGATTGCGTTTTTAGTGTTCCTAGAATGCTTGTTTCATGCAAGATTGGTGTGCAGGGTACAGGGTCAGGGTCGCCAGGGTACCGTTCGATGAGACAGCGTTTGCAGTGCACCGCGAGATTCCCCCCCGCCGATATGGATTCTGTTGCCAAGCGGTGCTCTCTCATCCTTTCATTAACGCATCTTCCTGATTGCCCGATATAAGCTTTGCCACAAGTGAGCGGTATTTTATAGACAGCATCCATTTTGCATGGTACGAACTTCCTTTGGTGGTTCTTAGTGCATATTGGCTTCCTTGCCTCGCTGTTCACGAGTGGGCACAAGCGCACTAGTTTCTTTGGGGCAGTCAAAACAAGATCGACGCCACACTTTTTCGCCACCTTTTTTAGACGGTGCGACATGCTGTGAACATACGGCATAGCCACAAGCTGAGTCCGCCGCTGGGGATCGTCACGGTTATGTTGCTTCCCAGTTCTCACTTCCTTCAGCAGCTTTTCCGCAACAGGTGTCAGAGTTTCCTCTGGAAACCCGGCGTTCTCTAGGCGAAGCTTTTGCAGTCTCACACTTTCTGTGATGCAATGCTCGCACGACTTGTTGAGAGCAGCGCGGAAGGCATTCATGGCAATACCCCTTTTTACAAGTTTAGAGTGCGCCGATTGATAACTGAGAATTTCTTTTTTTGTTCTCGGCTGATACATCCAGCAAACACGTGCCTTTTCAAACCTAATGCATATATCAAGGAACTGCAGCCTCTCGTCGTTTGAAATTTCGGTTGTAAAGGCTAGACCCAGGCTACAGGAATTAAAAACATCAAGCACATTTTTCACCACATCGTTCGGTTTGTCAGACTGTGTTAGATTCATTACTACAAGGTAGTCATCAACATATCTAAAAATGCGTTTAACTTTGGAAGTGTAAATCCGCGCGACAATGCGTTGGTCAATGTATGCTAAAAAGACAGAACGCAGTGGCGTTGCTACTGCGCGTGTGTGAATCTCAGCATTTGAGATGTCTTATATTGAATGTTTTTTCGATTAAACGACAGTTGAAGACTAGCGTACGTCCTGTGTATTTGTGTTCTTGTCCCTTGTGTTCACTAAGCGCTAGAAAATATGAGTTCAAGCAATGAAATAAGCTTTAATTTGCACAAGATGTTACTAATAACAACAGCTAGCATGGTCAAAAATTTTATACATGACAAGTTGTGCAGAAAATGCTCACCTTTATCTGGTGTTCTGGGAATTAGAATCACTGTTACGATCCCTCATTTGTTTTCTACTCAGAAAAGAATATTAAACATTACTGTAAAGCTATATGAGAGGATATACGCATGTATGCCCTACACACACATATATGCTTATTTTTTATTTCATTGTGTTTTGCTGCAACACAGCTTTCACATTGTAAATATATTGCTACAGATTCTGCTTGAGATAACCACTATGCATGGTCAGTGCATCCTGTTTCCCTGAATATATGAAGTATTCTTCCCCAACCTCAACCAGGAGCTGTCCAGATGTAAGCCAGTTTACCAACTTCCACATCATGTTATGTTCACACTGAAGGTAAAAGGCTTAATTGCATGCCTTTTACTAAGTACTAAGCAACCACATTGTTTTCACTCACATGGGGACCTTCAGAATTTTTTGGAGTTGTATAAATAACATGCCAGCTTGTTTCTGCATGTGTCACCATTGACTGGCTTTGAGCACAACTCTCCAGGCTTGTTTGCACTGCTGCATTCTAGCTTGTGCAATTGTCATTGCAATATGAGATAAGGAATGACTGCTAAAATAAAACTGGTCGTTCGCTGTCACTGAAAAAACAAAGCTGTGCATTTCAGCGCAGTGATAGATGGCTTAGCCCCTTAAATTGTCACCACACTGTGCTATTTCAATTTTTCCTTTTCTAACGGACTGAATAACATTACAGATAGAAAGCAGCGCTGTTGCACGGTCACTCTTCTTTGAAATGCACAACTGCTGCAGTTACAACTGATTTTACATATTCCAAATTACTGGGAATGTTGTTATATTCTTGTGTGCTTGGGTTTGTATTGGACCGCAGAGTACTAAAATATGAAATTATTAATACATGCACAATTCAGATACACACTACATATATCGACGAATAGAGAAGTGTCTTTTGCAATAACAGTTAAGTGGGGAGACAGCAAGGAGGCCTGTTTACTTGACATTGTTACTGTCGACTAAAGTGTGCATGGATTAATGGAAAACCTACAAAATAAAGGCAATTAAAATACATGTAAAAAGACTGCGGTGTGCTAGTTTGAATAACTGATGATTTCACCTGTGCCTTGTCTCAGCTGTGTGAATTTCCCTGTTATAATTTCAAACGATCGAATGTGTACTGCTAACCTATAGCTTGTTCTAATCCCGTGTCCTTGGCTCCGACCATTTGTGATACGAATCGCGTCGTCGTTCTGAAATAGTTATTGCATGTTAGGGTATAGCGTAACTTTCAATGGGAGCACTCTTCAAATAGGAGCCGAGAGCCTTAGATCGTAGTTAGAACGGTTGCATATATGGGTGGTCTTCAGCGGAGTCTAGCCGACTAGCGGTCGAGCAAGTTGTGTCACGATCGCGATGTGATGCCTTTTATCAATTTCTGAAGTATAAATAGCGCAAACGTTAATCTTTTCCCGCGATGCTGTTTGAGAACCTCGCCTGCGGTGTTGCAAAGTTTGTTGCGACTTCATTCGTGGACGTCAGAATCGGCCGCGCCGAGATTCATGGCTGTCACAGCCGATCGCGGTTCTACCAGCTACGAAAAATCTCACAGCCGAACATGTCTCGGGTGAGCCACCATATCAATGTGTGTGTATTCGTACGGCAAGGTATGTTCGTGTTTTGCTACGGCACATGCCTGTGCTGCCGCACGGGCGGCACTGACGAGCGTGTCAATCAGAACGCCGGAGTCGTCCGCTCGGTCGCATGCTGCAAACCTGACCGTACAGCACCTCACCCGCAACGCGCCCTGGCGCGGCCGTGCGCATGGTCGCAAGGACGCGTGCGCATGCGGGAAAAAAGGGATCGTGCAGTGCCCTTTAAGCTTCGCCTTTAAGAGTGGAACGAGACAGCGTGTTGCAGCACTGCGAGGGACTCTTCCACGGAACGCCATCGCCCGTTCGGCGCGATGCCTTGCCCGTTAGACAAATCGCTCTGCTACGTACAGTGAAACGAACGCGCGGAGCGGCAAACCGCGTAGAAGCGCTGCCAGGCGCCTTGCCGAAACGCGCGGGACTCAAGTTGCTGTCGTAGTTCGTCGGCATATCGTTCTCGACAAACCCGACGCCAACGAATATATATATATATATATATATATATATATATATATATATATATATATATATATATATATATATTGTGATTCTCGGTTGTTGGAGGTACGGCGGGGTGGGGATGGGGGAAATATGGGATAGCTCAGCCCGGTAATTGCCTCCATGGAATGGGTCACTACAACTGGGCTTCGCTGGGTAGGGGGATGAGAGAATACATTAGAGGAGGCGGGTCTGGGGTGGAGAAGGGGCACTGGAGGGGGAAGGCAGGCCGGGATGCGGCACAGCATATGGGACGTCCATAACAACACCTGGGCAGCGCGGGGCCCGCGCGCGCCAGCGAAGAGCATCCTCGGTTGAGACGGCGGCCAAGTGTTCGGCTGGCTCCGAGGTCCAGACGGATCCGGGATGGGGGGTCAGCCGTGATTCCTGCCGTCCACAGTTGTCACGGGCGGCCGTGTCCCACCTCGGGAGCCGAGCAGCTAGAGCCGCACACAGGGAGCACACCCAGCATAGCTTCTGCGCCGAACGAACGGGCAGCGAGCCGCAAGCTTCTTGGTGAACGCTGTTTGGATGTGCGCTGCGTTGTTCCCCACTCAACGCGTGATTCCTGAGTGCCCGCACGGCCCCACTGTGCTCGAACGAGACGAGCGGGAGGCGGTGCCGTCGCGCGAGTTGATTCTTGTTGGTAGTGGAAAGGGGGACACAGTGCGTGCATTTGTCTCTCTTCTGAGAGGATGATCGCTGCGCTGGGGGTGGGGGTTAGTGGGAGAGAAACGAGGGGAAGTGCTCGCCGCGCGCCGAGTCGCGGGGAAGAGGGGGTTTGAGTGAGCGAAGGAGCCACGTTATCTGTTGGGGCAGTGGCGTACATTGCGAGGAGGAGGATTTTTCGCTCACGGCCGACACCGCCTACGCCGACACTGGGCCTCTTCGATTTTCTACGCTCGGGCAGCCCGCTGGCTGCCAGCAAGTTAGCCCCTGACAGGAAAACGCGTCATGGTCACGTGAGCTGGCAGCCACCGGAAACCGTAAGGAAAGTTTCGAGCAGCCGGATCGCGCGTCGGCGTCGTCTGCTGCGTCGTCTGCTGATCACTTTCATCATGTCGAGCGAAGAGGTAGCTGCACTTGCTGCGCTCACCGATTCTGTTGACCGGAGTGAGACCGTTGACTGCAGCGAAGATGACGACGGTGACGAGTGCGTCGTGCTTGTCTTGGCGGCTCATGTAGAGAGGCAGGACCGCCACAGGGTCCCACTCTATGTGGAGCGAGTCGTTCCCACATATTTAGAATTTGAATTCCGGAAGCTCTTTCGCATTTCGTGAAGCTTGTGCGCAGATATCACTGGCGAATTTGAGGCATCGGCCTTCTACCCGGAAGGATGTCGAGGACGGCGCCAGGTGTCTGCTCACAAGACAATGCTAATCGCCCTGACCTACATCGGAACTCAAACAACGATGTACCAGATCGCCGACAAATTTGATGTCAGTGAGTCGACGGTACACGCGGCAATAAGCCGCATCTTGGATTTCTTGTTTTCGATAAGCAAGAGGGAGATATGCTGGCCGGACCCCGACGAGCGACAGCGCAGCAAGGCAGCTTTCTGCCAGATCGGCCGTCGCGGACGAGTGCTGCCGGACGTCATCGGGGCCATCGACGGATGCCATGTCCGCATTGCTCGACCCTCGGAGTCGGAGGAAAGCTATTATAATAGAAAAAAGTTTCATTCGATCATACTCCAGGGGGTCTGCAATGCTGACATGGTCTTCATTGACGTCTTCGTCGGCTTCCCCGGCAGCGCGCACGACTCCAGGGTTCTCCGCGAGAGCTTCCTTTTCAAAGACGGAGAGTCTAAATGCGAAGGTGAGTTAAAGAACTTCTTATTGTTACATCACTAATGCGTGTTTAATACATGCATTATGCGCGGAAGAGAGTTCAGAAAACTGAAAGCGGCGCGCGCATATATGCAAGAGATCGATCAATCGTCTCGATCGTTCCCGCTTGCTTAATTTAACCAAGCTGAACTGTGAGCAACAGCTATAGATATATTGATGCTCGGAATTACGTGTTTGCAGATATCTACATATGCTACGGTCGTTCATATACGCCGGAGGTTCTCGTTAATTTTTATTTCTTACGTACATATAATATATGTGAATTAATTCGCGCAGGAGGATACCTTTTGGGCGACGCTGCTTATCCGTTGCTGTCGTGGCTGCTGCCGCCGTACCGCCAGTCCACGACCAACTGGCAGCCTTGGATGACGGCATTTAACAATGCGCACAGTCGGCAGCGCGTTGTTGTGGAGGGCAGCTTCGGCCTGCTGAAGGCGCGGTTTCAGCGGCTCCTTTACATCGACGTCGCAAGGATAAGCCAGGCGGTGCACATTGTGCTGGCAGCTTGCGTGCTGCACAACAAGGCAAGAAGGCGCGGCGACGCGATAGAAATGCTGGAAGAGGTGGACAGCGGAACCAACGTGTCGCCAACCGAGCCTGCCGACGACGACGAAGAGTGTGCTGTCTCGGCAGGAACTTTGCGCGACAGCGTGGCTCAGAGACTGTAATCGTGAAGTATATATGCCTCCTGTGTATGCCTTCCTTCATTTGTTTTTTCATTGCTTGAGTTTATATTATAATGCATGCATTGTGAGCTTCCATCACTCTTTTACATTTAAAGATAAAATTAAGGCTGAAAGCATAGAAATTGAATTATTTGCTTTCAGCAAAAATATATGTTAGCGTTATGTATATATATGTTGCCTGTTGGGACTATAAATGAAGCAACGCAATTGGCACTGTGATGATTGACTTGCAGCCTTTCAATCTTTTCTTTAAATGTAATGGAGTGGTCTTCCTAGATTTTTTTGCCAATAAGAGTATTAGATTTTTGTCCTTTTCATTTCTGTACTTTTGTATTTGCATGCCATTTCTGTTTTTTTTACATTGAAATATTTTAATATACACTGCAGATAGATGATGTGGTGAAGAATGGCGTATTGTTAATTGCAACTGCGCTTTAATTAAATGGCTGTGACTGTTCTTTCTTACTTTATATCAAAAGATATGGTTTTACCTCATCACAGTAATATCCCAGGTGTTGATTTGCTAATGGGAATTCCTTTTTCTGTGGTTTTATTTGTCCCAGAAGGAACAGTTTTTTTTTAGTGTATATATGGTCCTAATAGGGCATCAGCTGATTTTGTGCTGGGCTCATCTTCTGGTCCGTACTGCGAACTTCTGGCTGAAGTGGGATTTGCTAGCTCCTGCTCAGAACTTTTTGTTGTTGAATTGGCAGCCTTTTCTGTCGTTGATGTTCCTGAACCGTGCACTAACAAAATTTTTTAGCTGAATCTCATGATTTTTCATGCAATAAATTGCATAAATAGTACTTAATTTGAAAACAAACTTTCCTTATTTATTAACCATACTCCACTAACACCTGTGGCCTGCCCTTAATTAGGGAGTATATCATGAGCCCATGGTAAATGAATGTGAGCTGTATAAGTTTCTGATATATGTTGTGTGTATTGCAACGCTTTGTTGTTGATGGACCTATGTTTGAAGCTCTGTGTTCTCACTGTAGGCAAATCTAGCTGTGTGGTCCTGCAGGATGACACATTTTAGTGTAGGTTAATTTCTTCTGTTCTCTTCAGTTCTTGGAGTATGCTACTGCCTGCCACCTGCTTAATGTAGCAAGAGATGTTGGTACACAAAATGATGTTCATGTGTGATGCTTGTGAAATAAATTTTCGTGCTTAAATCATGCAGAGTAGCCTTTCAGTTTTGTCTCCATATATGCTTGCATTCTTCCCCCTGGACAGTAAATGACAAGAGGCAGTGTGTAAGCTAAACTGCTGGAATATGAGTCCGGTGTGCGACAGAGAAATTTTAGACAGTTATGCTCTACAAGTAATCAGAATGTATATTCAACTAAACACCGAGATCTTATTACATATGGTTGCAGAAGATGAAGCATTAGGATTATTTAAAGTACACACATATTGAAATTCAATATAATTGAGGATAAAAGACTAATTTACAAGTGTGCATATACACGTGCACTTGCAGCCAATTAGTGGAAATATATGGAACCATACAGGTTGAAGCATGCATACAAAAGCATATAATGAAAGTTATAAAAAATGTCTACTGCTTACTAGACGGAATAAAAGAAAAACTGTGCATTAGTTAGGAGGCTTGGAGAATGATGGGAGGAAGAGGTTCATCGCTCAATTGCTCCAACCACCCCATTAAGTGCTGCACTCCCCTAGTGAGCAGCAATCTTTCTTCAATGGCCATCCACTGCTTTGTGTGTTAGCTTCGGGCACCGTAAGATGGCTGACAACATGTTCAAATGTGCATTGTGTCCTCTGAACAGTAAATGACAACAATAATGAGAGCTAAACTGCTGGAAGGTTGGTGTGTGCTAGAGAAATTTAGACAAGTATGCTCTGGAAATTTTGTTGCCATCCAATTTATTATCAGTACACACAGAAACAAGTGATCAGAATGTCATTGCATGAAACACGCATGCAGATCTTATTAGAGGGTTGTAAAATTTATTAAAGTATGTACACAATATGAAGTGCAACCACGAACGAGATGAATATACGTGTGTCTAAGTGTACACACGCACACACACATACTACCTCAATGAAAAGAAAGGCGAACAACCCGGCGCCAACACGCCCCACTGTTGGAATTTCTTTTCATCGCGCTTTTACCTGGGTGGTACGAAAAAGACGTTAGAGTTGTCCTAGAATGTATCATGAACGAGTCTAATGTGTTTTTGCTATCACCGAAGTAAAACCGCGGTGAAAAGAAATTGAAACAGCGGAGCGTGTTTGCGCTGGGTTCGCGTTTCTTTCCATCGAGGTAGTGCATAGCAACTTAGCGGAAATATACGGAACTGAACACAAACATATAACCGCAATTATCAATGAAAATTAAATATAAAAAGCGCTGACTAGACAAAAAACGAAACATTAAAACTAAGCATTATAGTAAGGAGGGCTTGGAGAGCGGACTGGAGAACGGATTGGGGAATGAATTGGGGAATGAGTTGGGGAATGAGCTGGGGCATGTATCGGAGAACAGAGTGAGACAAGCTCGCGCCGCTCAAGTGCTGCAGCCACCCGCTCAAGAGCTGCAGTCCTCCTCTCTTCAGCAGCAACCTTCCTCCCTTCAAGAGCCATGCGCTCCCTGTGCCGCTGCTGTCTGTTAGCTTCGACCACCTCAAGATGGGCGACGGCACTCTCGAGCACTGCACGAGAGGTGTCTGTCCTGGGCCTCTTCCTGGCTGGGCCTGGTTGCTGTTGCAGGGGGCTAGGCTGCGCGGATGGGCTTGGGGGCTGCGAGTCGCCAGCAGCAGTGCTGCCCCTGCTCGTGCTTGGTTGCGAGCTGCCGGGAATTGGGCTCGCTGTGGCAGTTACCCTGCTGGGGCCAGGCTGGGGGCTGGCTGCAGGTTCAGCCTGGCTGCTGGTGGCAAAACAATGCGACATCATTATGCACTCCTTGCACTAAAGAACAGAGACTTTGTAGTGCATATGTGTTATCCCTACACAAAGGGCACTGTCATGCATTTTGTAGTCATTTAATTTCGTACATAATTCTGCTGGCAGCAAAAGTCAGCTGAGAAACTTTGGTTTGGAGCCTCTTTCACACCATTTACGAAACAGGAATTAAAATTCTATCAAAGGCTTTTAAATTTCAGTTTAGCCAAATAAATTATTTAGCAGTGCAGATTGTTTTGTCATTTTGTTCAAAAAGGTCTACCCTATGAAATTAATCTGTCAAATTTATTGTTGTGCTCTAAAGAGCCATTAAAAAAATATAGGAGGAACTTTGTAATGCGCACACCACAGTTACATTTACAAATAAGCTAGAGCACAAAATTTTTCAAGAAGTGCAAAGTAATTTCAACAGCTCAATGTCATTTCAAACGTATCAAGGTTCATTTTCAAAGAATTAGAGCATTTTATTCCCAGTAATTCTCGATTGCCGTCAGGGATGGCACAATATCGCTCAAAGCATGAAGCCTTATATATGTGGTGCCATAATGTTCGTAATGTATTGGGCCACTATTTCACATGTTGGCCACATTAATCAAGAAAAACCACTCATTTGTAGACAAAGTAAAATTTTTCAATGCATGTGACCTTCCATGTGCCCTTAAACCAGCTGTTTATTGCCTGCCATATCATTCTGTGCGAGGTTCAGTGGCTTCCCTACACACACCCTTGTTTCTCTGAAGGCCCTTCCTTAATTTGTAGTGAATTTTTTTCATACCTAACTGGTGGATGTAACTGCTAGGAATGTGGCTGAGAATGTGCCATATATTTGTGGCAGTCCAGTTATTTTATTACTAGGAAACACACAGATATATAAGTTTTTAATTGTGTCTTCAAGTGGCATGTAGGACTAGAAAGGCCCATGACGGCAACACTCATGACAAAGAGTGCCAACAATTGCTTCCCTTTAGACAAGGATACAAGTCATATATCAAGAGACAAAGGTAAGGAACAAGGACTGCATGAAATGTGTCCAGAAACGGCGCAGTAGCTCGGAATACTAATAAACCTTACAAGAAGAAATATCGCTGTCAGTCGCCTATCAAAGACTTGTTAAACTCTGCAAAACACGCATCTTTGCTCTGAACTTAACAGATCGAGTCAGTAATTAAACACACACACCAAGAAGTCATGTGCATGCTCAACACTACGCACACGTGGAAGGTGTACATCAGAGCTTTGATATCAGCCGTGATGATTTCTTGATTGCTTTATAATTATTGAGTGAATAGTCGGACAATGCGAAGAGCCTGTGCTTGTACATATTTAACCAACTGTGTGTAGCAGCCATAAATTTTGCTACCTAGATGTTTCAGTGTCATGCAAATCATCACGGCTGATATTAAAGCTCTGATGTACACCTTCCACATGTGCGTAGTGTTCAGCATGCACATGACTTCTTGGTGTGTGTGTTTAATTACTGACTCGATCTGTTATGTTCAGAGCAAAGATGCGTGTTTTGCAGAGTTTAACAAGTCATTGATAGGCGACTGACAGCGATATTTCTTCTTGTAAGGTTTATTAGTATTCCGAGCTACTGCGCCGTTTCTGGACACATTTCATGCAGTCCTTGTTCCTTACTTTTGTCTCTTGATATATGACTTGTATCCTTGTCTAAAGCGAAGCAATTGTTGGCACTCTTTGACATGAGTGTTGCAGTCATGAGCCTTTCTAGTCCTACGTGCCACATCAAGACACAATTAAAAACTGAAAAATGACTACCGCTACTCCCCTAGCTTCAACATTCCCCTGATTTTATACTTGGGGAAACCCCTGGTAGTGTTTGATTTCAAATATGTTTTGCACGACATGCACTGTCTTTTTCAAAAGCAGCCAAGCAACTGGATTGGTTCTTTCGGCATGTAATGGAGCACATTGCACCCTTTAAACTTTAAATCTTTAAGGAAAACATTCCTCACTATCTGAGGCCATTTGCTGTGTAGTGGTGCCATAAGGATTCCGCTATATGGCTAGGAGGCAAACCCAATTTACTAGTTCTTATTTCGGCAATGCCTGTGCTACAGTGCATGTAAATTCCCTGTTGCACTTGTCGTGTGCAGAAAAAAAAAATGACTCACTCTTGGACGCTCCGGACGAGTCCTGGCCCCAGCAGGTAGGGTGGGTTGATGCTGTGAGCTTTTTCAAAAATTTCAGCGAGCTCCCTGAGGACAAAAAAAAATTATGATCCATTTGACACATAAATATGACATCACTTAATATGTGTACAAACACATTATTTCATGCATAAAGCTTGACATATCTACTCAGCGACGCAAGACACATGTATAGCTAGCTTATAACCATGGCCGGCATGCATAATGCCCGATAGTTGCCCAGCAGCAAAGCTGTTCACATGAGCACAAAGTCCGGGTTCATGCCTCTCAGCAGCTGTATGCAATTGACAAAAATACAGTCAATTTATCTGTCCAAATGTTGCTGTGTAATCTATAAAACCCTAAAATTACAACAGGAATTACATTATTTAGACAAAAGATGTCCAAAATTGGTACAGTTAATTATTCTGTCACAAAATCTACCTGCACCAAAAAAGTAAAAAATGCTGCAACATTCTTAATTCACAGGTTTGTGGAATGACTAAACTGCTTCAGGGGCAAAAGTCGCGTATGTAGAATCAGGAAAACAAAGTTTTCCATTCAGTAGAAGTTAATTATCTCTACTGAGATCATGTTCTACGTATACTTACTCTTCAAACTCGCATGTTCTCCGGTCCGCCCCTGACTGGCTATTATGCTGTCGCACCGTTTTATATTTTCTCTCTAGATTTCTCCACTTGTTCTCAATTTGCGAATGGGTCAAATGGCAACCGAATTTGGAATTCACTAAATCTGCCAAATTTTCCCAGAGTTGTCTTTTAGTTTTTAGGCGTTTAGAAGGGTCTGATTTGAAATTTTTATATTCTTGAATCAGGAAAAGAACTTTGGCCCGAGGCCACAACTCCTCGGGCTCGATGGTATGTGGGACGGGGGCTGCCGGCGCATTCAGCCAAACCTGCACGTTGTCTGCAACCAAAGGAGAGCATATATATGTTGCGCATTAAGTACTGATCAAATATTGCATATACATACAAGCGAGAAAGGTACACACACGTACGTAAGTACCTGCTGTCGCATAAAGGCGCTGGTTTCCGTGGACAATGGGTGCACCGGTGTCGTCGACTGCCTCAAAAATTTCTCTCTCCACACCTTCCAAGATGATTCTCAGCGGCGCGGCCATCTCCTCCGAAATGAACGTATGAAGTGAAAGCGTTGGAAGGGAGGTGACGTATAAATAAGGGCCGAAGAAGATGCAAAAGATAGCATGCAGAACGAATGACTCCTGCTAAACATACGTAAACCGCCAAAGAAACAGAATAAGATACTACCCGTAAGCTTACACGCGCACGCATGCATGTCGGCACCAAAGTGATGCCGCACGGGTGCCGAGCAGAGCTGGGATGCCGAAGTGCTGTCCGAAACAGAACGATATCGCTCAACCTCTGCAAGAGACGAACCAAATTTAAGATATGTTGATACCAGAAGAGAGATATCGATATCGTAGACGCCACAAACTAAGATTAGATACCACTTAAGCCAGCAGCAAAAAGCGCTACAACGCATGCACGCCGGCACATATGCTTGCATGCACATCAGAGGAGCGCGCCGACACGCGCGTACATGTGCTGCAATAAAACAAGACCGGAAACCAACCGCGTGGAGTTCACGAGATAACGGGTGCATACCGTATATGAGACGCCCGTGTCTCATATATCCGATGCATCCGTTAATTATCTCGTGAACCGCGTCTCACGCGTGTGTACGGGACGCTCGGAGCGCGCATGCCGATACGATCGAGCCGAAACCCAGAGGTGCGAACGAAACAGGCGTCGTTAGCGGTCGCTGAGCCTGCAAGAGAAAAAAAAAGCAAATATAAACAATACAGCTGTACCCGCCGCGCAAACGAAAAGATATAAGCGCGCTAACGAGTTTGAGAGAGATAACGGCGCGCCCGTTTGAGACGCCGTGCCGAAATTTGCGATATGATATCCGAAGCGCGGCCATCGTCGTTCGAAAAACAAATCGGGAGCGTCCGCTGAACCTGCAAGACACGCAACAAAGATAAATACGGCTGATTCAAGAATAGATATATCGTAGACGCCGCAAGAAGAGAAGGTTACCAGCTGCAAGCCAGCGTACAAGAGCACTCATGCATGCATGCAGTTTAGAGAGATGCCGACGTGAACATAGTAAAATAAAATACGACCGGAAACCAACCTATCTTCTCAAGTAATCAAGAGAGAAAACAACGCTTCGCGCGAGACGCCGCGCGGAGATGCCGAAATAGGAAGCGTCAGTTGAAACGAGTAAACAGGATACGGCTCGGAGATTCCACTCGAAATAAGACACGGTTAGGAAAACAGCACAGATACGAACGCGAACGCCGTTTCTGCGCCCTAGCTATTAACCACCCAAGCTGTCGCGAATGCGCCTCCCTCCATTTTGTCGTCTGCTAGCCGCCAGAGCGGAGAGCTGTGGAACTAGCAGACGACGCTGCCAGCACAAAATCGTCCTGGCGAGTCTGGCTGCCAGCTGGCAGCCCGAAACCGCCCAGCCAGAGAAAATCGAACGCGTTCTGGGTAGCCACCGGAAGTGGGCGGAGCAGCCCGAGAAAATCGAGCGCCTGGCGGCGCGCTCTGGTAGCCCGCGGGCTGCCTGCGGGCTGCCAGAGGTGGATAATCGAAGAGGCCCACTGCTACACGAGCTCCTTAACGCTGTCGCGTTAAAATCAGTACGCGTTGTTTAGATGGTTTTCGTTCTTGATTAAGTTGAGTGGATTGTCTTGTCTTTTTAGTTGTGCACTTCGTAATTGGCTTATATAGGTGTCATGAGACTTAATAGTGTGAATATGGGGGTCTTCGCCTAATAAGCGTTTTTTCGTCTACCACTCGACCAGTGATGTTTCTCTCCCTCCCATCGAGGGCTTAGGCCTCCACCACAATTTCTTTTTTTTTCTTCGATGAAAGTTATTCGCTCTCTCTGTGTGCAAAGAGGAGACAAGGAAGTGAGCCGGTGCATGAGGTGAGCAAGTGAAAAGGTAGTATTGGAACACGGCAGCGTTTCGATGGAGGCCAAACGCTGAGCCGCGCGTTAGCTGTGCAGTGTCAGTGCACGTTAAAGATCCCCAGGTGGTCAAAATTATTCCGAAGCCCTCTACTATGGCACCTCTTTCTTCCTTTTTTTCTTTCACTCTCATCTTTATCCCTTCCCTTTCGGCGCGGTTCAGGTGTCCGCTGATATGTGAGACAGATACTGCGCCATTTACTTTCCCCGAAAACAATTTTCAATTTTTTCCTTCTCTCAAAGGCCTTTCCTCTCCTCAAAACAAATGCTTTCGCATTCCTCACCCGCCGCGGTGGCTCAGTAGTTAGGCCGCTCGGCCACTGATCCGGAGTAGCCAGGTTCGAACCGGAGCCCGGCGGCCGCGTTTCGATGGAGGCGAAACGCAACAGGCGCCCGCGTGCTGTGCGATGTCAGCGCACGTTAAAAATACCCAGGTGGTCGAAATTATTAAAGCGAAAGGTTTACTAGGCTATGTCGGCGGTTTCGTGTCATCAAACGGGTGCGGCCATTGTGGGGAACTAAACAGCGAGAACTTCTAATAGGTGGTTATAATCGAAGGAAGATGATGTGAGCATGCGATGGAAAAATTTGGTGACGATCGGAGCACTAGGTAATTAGAGCCAAAAAGTGACCAAAAGTGGGCGTGGTCGAGAACGAGTTGCGCGAAATTTAAATCACAGGAAGTGCAATACCATGTCACGTACCACGTGTTGGAACAGGTGACCGGAAGGGTGGGCAGAGCGAATGAGTGGCGCCAATTTGAATGTCGGGAACTTTAATTCTGATGCGTCGATGTGGTGCTGACGTGTCTCGCATGGGCTCACGCCTCGAAGCCACTTTTCGGCAGAAAGAGTCAGCCTTCGGGCTCGAATATTTTGGACGACATCCGGGCCATTGTCCAGTGCCTGCTGCAGCCGGATTTTGCCAATCTACGGACACCTAGGCATATTGCCGGCTGACTGCCGGCCTAGCCATCGAGCTCGACCTAGCTCGTCACCTCTCCGCCGGGAACTGAGCGCCCAGGGACCCGCACAGATGGAGTACGCCGTGGAAGGCGAGAAAATATCACCGTCGGAGCTCGAGGCCGGAAAATGGGAAACCATTCTTCGTTACCGCGACCGACAACGAGGCCTGAAGAATAAAGGGCCCGCATCAACCGACGACGAGCCTGCGCAGGGGCACGGTCAAGGCAAGTCTAATTCCAATTTTCCATCGCGAAAGAACGGGAAGAAGCTACTTGCACTCAGCAAGAAAGCCCTTCTCCCGCGCTTACCGACCGACGACTACAAAATCGTCTGCCGACCACAAGGTTGGAATCTGAGGGACTTTGCGCCCGGACTACTACTCTTCTGCGCCTGCGAGGTGGCCAGGCTGCCGTATTATACGGTGAAGAATGAAGACATTATCAGAGTCAATACGGCCAACAACACCTTTACGCTATGCACGCCCGATCGTCAACGGGCGACTGCATACGCCAATATTGAAAAACTGAATCTCCAAGATCAAACCTACAACGTAACGTCGTACGTGGCGGCGCCCGAAGACTCGGTAAAAGGGGTCATTTACAACGCCTACGCGGGAGACTCGCCCGAAGCGGTTCGCCAAGGCTTCGGAAACCGAAACGAAGGAATAGAAGTTGTGGATGCCCGAAGGATCGGAAAATCCAGAACAATACAAATCACCTTTTTTGGAAAGAAGCTACCCAGCCAAGTAAACTATCAGTGCGGCGTCTTTCGGGTCCACCCCTTCAGGGAGCAACATGAGGTATGTTACAACTGCAGGAGAGTAGGACACCGGGCCGATGTCTGCTACAAACCTACAACGAACATTTGCCGCCGCTGCGGAGAAAATCACTCGCCTCCACCTGAGGGAGAACAGCCAACCTGCCAACCCGTATGCATCGTCTGCAACGGGGGCCACAACACAGGCAGCCGGAACTGCAAATTCCGGCTGATCAACAAGAACAAACAAGGAACGCCCCATGGCAACCAGACACCCAAGCAAGGGGACAACGACTCATCACTACACGGACACCAGTCTAGGCCCAGGAAGAAGGAACACGGTGCTACCGGAAAAGGAGGAAGCCACAGCCGGAACAACTCCAGCTCCTTCCCGCCCCTGGGGAACCCTGCAGGGAACGACAAGAGAAGCTCAAGCCGCGGACGCAGCGATAGCCGCTCCAATAAAAAGGTGAGCTGGCCAGCAGAGGCCTCCCAATCTATTGACGCTCGAGAGAAGGAGTTTCAGATCCAACTACAATCCCGAGACAGAGAAATTGCCAGCCTTAAAAAAGAGTTGGCTGACATTAAACGCCTGTTACAAGCGCATCAGGTACAGAATGCCCCTGCGGCTAGAATGCCACCCACCGCGTCCCAGGATTCGACCAATAATGCGATGGAAACAGACGCTATTTGCCACACTCCCTCCAACGCGTCCCAGTCTTCAGCCCATAACGCGACGGACACAGACGCCAGAATAGCAACTAAAAGACCGCATCCTACAAAAGAAGGCGAGGAATCCAAAAGAAAGGCCGAGGCTTCGGAAGCCGACACCCCGCAGCCGTCGAAAGCGCCTACCAAACTCAGGGCAGACATCAATACTCTGTCAGAGAGAACTAGCGCTATATCAACAGAACAAGCAACCTTCCAAGGCCTCGTTACTACCAAATTTGCAGAGATAGATATTCGCTTTGCAACACTAGAGGGACAGGTATCCCAAATAGCCACCTGCATGCAGCAAATAATGGATAGGCTTACAACTATCGAGGCCCGCCTACCCCCCACCTTGGATCTGTCCACGACGCCACAACCATCTATAACCCAACATGGCACCACGCCAAAAATTTGAAATTTGGCAATGGAACTGCAGAGGCTTCCGCCGCAAGCGGGCCCACTTGCAGCTCCACATCCAACAAGCACCGTCTGTTCCAACCCCAGACGTGATTGCATTGCAAGAAGCTAGCGGCAGGGCTACACTGCCAGGCTATAAAGCATATCTGCCACCTCATTATGATACTAGTAACGCAGCCGGCTCCTTCACAGCCACTCTGGTGCATAGAAATATCACCGCAATTCAACATTTTATAAATGATTCGGAAGAAGATTACACCCTACTTGAAATAGTACCAAGGCAAAAAGGAGGCTCAAATCTCTTCATCCTTAATGTATACAACCCTCCCAGAAACAAAGGCAATGGATTCCCACACTTGTTGATAAACACAGTAAAGCTGGCTGCTAGGGCTCAACTATTAATTGTGGGAGACTTCAACGCTCAACACCCAGCATGGGGATATACCAAAGCAACTCCGAAAGGGAACCTGCTCTGGCAAATCATACAGTCACTAGGGCTCACAACGCTAAACAACCCGAGCGACCACACACGCATGGGTAACAGTGTATGTGTAGACACATCTCCAGACTTATCCCTCTCTAAAAACGTCAAGGACGCAAAGCGGGTCAACACCGGGCAAAACCTTGGTAGTGATCACTTCATCCTTAGCATCACCTTCCCCACGACAAAACTTAAAAACAAAGCAAAAGAAATACGAACCACGGATTGGGACAAGTTCAGGCAACTTCGCGACAAAATAGTTCCAAAGGAGATCTCTAACCTTAGCGACTGGGTTATCTCCCTGAATGAGGATGTCAGCTCCACTAGCGTTGTGGTGCCAGTTGAGAAGGAGGAGCAGATTGCAGACTCAAAACTGTTACACCTGTGGCAGGCACAAAAAGGCCTCCAAAAACGCTGGAAGCAGCAAAAACACAACAAGCGACTACGCAAAAAGATCGCTGAAAACGAGAGGCGAATCGAGGAACATACACTTACTCTCCAAACACAACAATGGAACCAAATATGTGAAAGCGTCAATGGACAGCTCGGAAATAAGAAGACATGGCATCTTCTAAGACACCTGCTCGATCCAGAACAAACACGTCCCGTGCAACAAAGTCAACTGTACAGACTCATACATAAATATGAGGGTACAACTGAAGACCTAATCAAAGAGCTAGCAGAACGTTATCTAAACACGGATGATAGTGCCACACAACCAGACTACCGGGGGACTCCTAATCCAAATTTAGACGCAGACATCACAGACGCAGAGGTCTGGTACGCAATTAGAAAACTGCGGACAACATCTGCGGCAGGACCAGACAAAGTAACAAATAAGACTCTCAGGAACTTAGACGCAACGTCGATCGCGGCGGATACAGACCTTATGAACAAATACTGGCATGCAGGCAACATACCACCAGAGTGGAAACACGCGAAAATCACTTTTATTCCTAAAGCGGGTAAGAAACTCAGCACTGAGAATCTACGCCCAATTTCATTAACAACATGCCTAGGCAAACTCATGGAGCATGTCATCCTCAATAGGCTCCAAAACTGTGCGGAGGACATGAACCTCCTACCTAAAACAATGTTAGGATTCAGGGCCCAACTATCTACCCAGGACATTCTCTTGCAGCTTAACAAGGACATAATTGAAGCTGACGAGGGAACAGGAACGAAAGCAATATTGGGTTTAGACCTTGTTAAAGCTTTCGACAACGTCACCCACAAAGCCATCTTGACAAACTTGTCAGAAATCAACCCCGGAGAAAGGACGTACAACTACATCCGATCCTTCCTCACTAACAGAACAGCAGTGATAACGGTCGGAACAATAGAGTCTGCCCCAATCAAACTAGGAAGTAAAGGAACGCCACAGGGCTCCGTCCTGTCCCCTTTCCTTTTTAACCTCTCCCTCATCAAAATTCCCCCCAAACTGGCACAAATACCAGACCTACATCACACGTTCTATGCAGATGACATCACACTTTGGGTAACCAAAGGATGCGAAGGCTACATAGAAGACACACTCCAAGCAGCAGTGGACATCATCGAGGCATGCGCATGGGATTCCGGCCTCACTTGTTCTGAGCAAAAATCTGAACTCTTCGTGATCCGTCGTAAACAAAGAGGTAGGCGTACCACGACATCCCCCCCGCAAATAAACGTCTATGTTAATGGACGATCTGTCAAAGAGGTACAGACCATGAGAATACTGGGGTTGTATTTACAAACAAATGGAAAAAATACTGACACACTCACTAAGCTAAAACCCACGGTAGAAGCGACGGCGCGATTACTCCGCCGCATAGCTAACCGCAGACAAGGGGTGAGGGAAAGAGATTTATGCCGCCTAGTGCAGGCCTTTGCGCTGAGCAGGATACTCTATGCCACCCCTTATCTGAAATTTTCGAAAGCAGAAAAGGACAAATTGGATAGCATGATACGGCAGGCCTATAAGGCTGCGTTAGGACTCCCACTAATTGCCTCAACCGAAAGGCTTATGAGGTTAGGAATAGATAACACCTACAATGAACTGAAAGAAGCCCATTTAATGGCTCAAACAGCGCGATTAGCCAATTCCAGAACTGGCAGGAGTATTCTTACCAGGCTCGGAATTAACTTTCAACCTACGAATAACGATGCTAAAGTAGACTTACCCCGCGCCTATAGGACGGCCCTACTAATCAAACCACTCCCCAAAAACATGCACCCCTTACACCATGAGGGTAGAAGACAAGCACGAGCCAAAGCCTTACATAAGAAATACAGACAGTGCGCTGCAACACTTTATGTAGATGCGGCAGAATACAAAAATACCAATGCCTTTGCAGTTGTGGTTGTGAACGAGAATGGTGACCACATCGTCTCGGCGACAATCAAAACGAAATCCTCTGAAACGGCAGAAGAGGCGGCTATAGCCCTCGCCCTAGCACATACTCAAGGGAGCATCATCCTCAGCGATTCCAAAATGGGTATCAATAATTTCGCTAAAGGGCGAATTACAAACACCTCCCTTAGAATCCGTAACGCAACCAAATTCTCACCAAATTATTCCGAATTGATATGGGTCCCAGCCCATTCGGGGAATCCGGGGAACGAGGCAGCCCACAATAAAGCCCGAGGTTTCGTCGACCGGGCAGTGGATGAGTCTGGCTCCCTGAATTTCACGAAGGACTCAATGATCACATATCATGATCTCACCAATCATTTTAAACTAGAGAGGATAATTTTCCCCCCTCCAGACAAAAGACTTACTAAAGAACAAGAGGTTACGTGGCGTCGTCTACAGACGAGATCGATACGCACCCCATCACTCCTCTCGCACATTTATCCAGATCTTTACAACCCAAACTGCAAACACTGTGGCCAACGTGCTACCTACGATCACATCCTGTGGGACTGCAAAATAGAGCCACCTCCGGGTGATCTAGTTACAGCTCCTTCTCTCGAGCGGTGGGAGACCGTGCTGGCTAGCTCTGACCCCAGAACGCAAGTTTTGGCGGTGGAGTGGGCTGACAAAGTCGTCGAGGGCTATGTACTCTCGACCACTTAACGCGACCTCTTGCCAAGCTCTTCCCGGCGAATAAAATGTTTTACAATCAATGCGTCGATGTGATGTGGAGTTACTCGAACCCAATCAATTAACATGATAATGTGACAGTGACGAATTAAGCATCCTTGATGTGCTTCAATGTGATTGCAGTTTTACTTTATGAACAATTGAGTAGCTAGAATAGAATGGTATAATTGTGAACAATGCAGTTAACAGTGAATCAAATGATTTAAATGCGAATCAAGTGGACTAATTGTGAGTTATGACTAGGTGAGTGTGAATAAGGGTGAATCAAATGTGAATATAGATGAATTAATGTGCATTCATTGTGAATTAAGGCGAATTAAGCATACTTGATGTGGTTCATAATGATTGCAATGTTACTTAATCAAGCATTGAGTGACTGGATTGGAGTGGTATAGTTGTGAATAAAAGCAATTAAACGTACATGAAATGAATTAGGTGCTAATCTAATGATTTAAATGCAAATGAAGTGAAGTTATTGTGAATCAATGCGTAAATTATGGTTAGGTGAGTGTGGAGTGAAGTTAATCAAATATGAATGCAGTGAAATAAATGCTAATTAAGTTTGAAATAAGTGCAAGTGAGTTACATATGATTGTGGATTGGGTAATATAATTGTAAATTGACGAAATTAAATGTGAATTAAGGGAACCAATTGTGAGTTAATTGTGAACTGTAGTTAGGTGAGTGTGAATTAAAGTGAATCAAATGTGAATGCATTGAACTAAATGTGAATTAGGTTTGAATTAGGTGCCAATCAGGGACGTATGATTCTGGATTGGGGTGATGAGTAACGCGAATCGAACGTACAGTGATGGTCATAGAAGGGGGTAAGAGAACTGCATGCATAAGAGGAAAGAGAATATAGAGGCAAAAAGGGGAAATAGATGCAGAGGGGCAAATAGACGCAAAGAGGAGCAAATAGAGGCAAAGAGGAGCAAATAGAGACGACGAGTGCCGAGGAGGCGTCAATGCTTTCTGACTACTCCAAGGCGGTTGCCGCAGTGCCCTCTAATGTTTTTCGGAGCCTTCCACTACGGCACCTGTTTCTTTCTTTCTTTTCTCAGTCTCAGTTATTTAGTAATACTGGTTGTTGGTGTATTATGTCGTCACTCCGGAACTCAGTATACGACAATGCACTGCGCATACGCAAGGCTCCAGCAGACAATGCACCTGCTCTTCAGCCTACTGCGCATGCGTGTGACGTAATTGAGCAGCGCCTCCATTATTCGAGAAGAGCGCTCCCCAGGCAATCTTTCCAGACGCCTCCTTTATGCCGATCCGGAAGGATGCCGCCTAAACGCTCTCCTGTGTCTCCAGCAACCGAGCGTGCGCGCGCTAATGAACGTCAGCGAAAGTGTCGTGAAGCGAACAATTGTGCACTCTTTATGTGAAGCCAACAATTGTGTAGCCTTTAATCAACATCTTCACCACACATCAGCGGCACAAGCAGCAGCACCGCGTTAAAGGCTTTCGCCTCACCACACTTTAGGTCAAGAAAGTGCCCCCTTGAATTTTTGCAGACGGACACCACCGCCAAATACCACAATGCGCGAATGAGGTGTCCACTGACTCAGAAGTGTCAGTTATGCCCGTCTCCTTCCCCCAGAATCAATGGAGTCTAAACTGGTTATGAGAAAAATTAGTTGTGGTTTAACTACTGTTGAACCTGGTTAGAGAGCGGAAGCTGTGATGTATCGGGCAACTAGACGCGGCTTGGCGTCCGTAACGGTGAGTGCGTTCCGGACAACTGCGAGCACCGGAACTCGCCGAAGCGCCTGCGTCTTCATTCCCGTCCATGCCACTGCAGTCTCTGGCGAGGGCACCCTCAGTAGGCGCCTTTTCAGCGCGCCGATTGACTTCGTGCTGTCACGTGACTTACACTGCATTGTACCGTACATGATGGCATCCGTGCACCCATTGCCACATTTCGCTAAATTCTTTTTCAAAGTGAAGCTGAAGGTCACGTCACGAGTTCAGCATTCGTAGTTTTCCGTTGCTATACCAACATATCAACTGATTAATTACGGTAATTAATCTTTATTTTCAGTGTCACTTAACTAAGCCAAGTTTCCTGTCTCCACTTATGTATTACATGTGGACTTTGTATGTTTGCTGCTAATAATGCTGATTACCATACTATGATATCGTAATGGTTATACCCACTTTAACTAGTACACGACTATTACTATCTTAGTAACCGCCGCGGTGACTGAGTGGATGTGGCGCTCGACTGCTGGCCAGAAAGATGCGGGCTCGATGCCGGCTGCGCCGGTGCACGGAATTTCGATGGAAGCGAGATTTAAGAGGCCCGTGTACTGTGCGATGTCAGTGAACGTTAAAGAACCCCAGGTGGTTAAAATTTCCGGAGCCCTTCATTGCTGCGTCTCTTATAGCCTGAGTCCCTTTGGGACGTTAAACCCCCACAAACTATAAACTATCTTAGTCCAGCGATGCAACGGAGGTAGGCCGCGGCGATGCGCAGAGCTTGGCGCAGCAACTACCTCTTTCTATAGACGCAGATCCGGTTCCTGGGGGCGCCGTTCCTAACCACTGGCAACACGCAGCGAAACATTGGTTCGCTCTTTTCCGCGCCGCAGATAGAAGTTGACGACGACGCTCTGCAGTGCTCAGCGCGAGTGTGTGCTGCAGTTTAATACGGGTCGTGTTCGGCTGCAGCCGTAGCCTAGTCGCCTCGCTCAGTGGTCTTTGAAGTTGACCGGCTCGTGCCACCACGAGTTCGTCTTCGAGTCATGGATATATGTTTTTTTTTATTTTTTGAACCGAAAGTTTTACTTGCCTAATAAAATGAAAATTGGTTTATGAGGAAAGTAAATGGCGCAGTAACTGTCTCACATATCTCGGTGGACACCTGACCCGCTCCATAAGGGAAGAGATAAAGCAGGAGTTAAAGAAGAAAGATGTACCGCAGGAGAGGTCTCCGGATAATTTCTACCACCTGGGGACCACCCGGAGATATTCACCTACGTCAGCAAGTACGTCCGCTCGTTGCCTGCCTGTTTAGCATCGCAAGCCCGATCCTCACCACTCAGTCGGCCTGATGCAGCCTCTCCCTTGCCATTCTCCGCCTTTTGACCTTTTGGGATTGACCTCTACGGACCGCTTCCTTACACTGATGCTGGCAACCGCTGGGTTGCTGAGTGCGGGAACTGCTGAGCGGCCGCGGGCGCGTCTTTCTGTCCGAGGTCGTGGGATCTATGCTCAGGCAATGCAAGGTCGCTCACCATACCGCAACGGCCTACCATACGCAGACTAGCATTTGACGGAATGGTTTAACCACACCTTGGGCGATATGCTGTGCACGTGCGTGCCTTCCGACCATTCCGACTGGGACAGGGTCCTCCCCTTCATCACCTACGCCTACAGCACCGCCACGCAGACCACCACTGGCTTCTAAGTGTTTTTTCTCCTCTACGGGCGAGAGCCTTCCTCACAGCTAGATACTGCGCTTCCTTACCGGCCTGACGAGTCTGAGTGCACCAACATTTCAGAAGCTTCCTAGCATGCCGAATAGTGTCGTCAGCTAGCTCGGTCGTTAACGTCCGGCGAGCAGGGGTGTCAAAAATTCTGCTTCGACACCACCCACACTGCCGACAGTTTTTTACCCGTCTCTCGTCTGGCTACGCGTGCCTTCTACCACACGAGGCCTCTCTTTAAAGCTTCTCCCCAAGTATCACGGACTTTATCGCGTCGTAGAGCGCATTTCCTCGGCGAACTACATTGTAGACCCGTGACAGTTCAATGCCGATGTAACCGCGATGCTGTTCATGTGTCCCGCTTGAAGCCGTGCGATGACCCGTGTGTTTTGTTGTCTCTGTGACTTGCCAGGATGGCTTCGCCTTCAGCCGGCGGTGATTGTAACGAGCAAGGTGGACAGTAGCGGCAGCCGCACCGCGAGCGCACAGCGCGAGATCGTTATCATCATCATCATCAGCCTTACTACACCCACTGCAGGGCAAAGGCCTCTCCCATCTCTTTCCAATTAATCCTGTCCTTTGCGAGCAGCATCCACTCTTTGCCTGCAAACTTCTAAATCTCATCCACCCATATAACCTTCTGCCGCCCCCTGCTACGCTTACTTTCTCTTGGAATCCACTCCATTACCCTTAAGGACCAGCGGTTATCTTGCCTTCGCATTACATGCCCTGCCCAAGCCCATTTCTTTCTCTTGATTTCGACTAGGATGCCATTAAACCGTGTTTGTTCCCTCACCCACTCTGTCCGCTTTCGGTCTCTTAACGTTACACCTATCATTTTTCTTTCCATGGCTCGCGGCGTTGTCCTTAACTTAAGCTGAACTCTTTTCGTTAGCCTCCACGTTTCTGCCCCGTAGGTGAGTGCCGGTAAGATAAAGCTGTTGTACACTTTTCTCTTGAGGGAAATTGGTAAACTGCCACTCATGATCTACGAGAACTTGCCATATGCGCTCCCCCCCCCCATTCTTATCCTTCTATAGTTATCTCCCTCTCGTGATCCGGATCAGCTGTCACTACCTGCCCTAAGTAGACGAATTCCGTCACAACTTCCAGGCTCTCGCTGCCAATTGTGAACTGTTGTTCCCTTGCTAGGCTGTTGAACATTTCCCTGGTTTTCTGCATGTTAATTTTTAGACCCATCGTTCTGCTCTGCCTGTCTAACTCATTGATCATGATTTGCAGTTCACCTTCTGAGTGACCCAGCAAGGCAATGTCATCAGCGAATCGTAGATTATTTAGGTATTCTCTATTTATTCTTATTCCCAACTGTTCCCAATTCAGGCCTCGGAATACGTCCTGTAAACATGCGGTGAACAGCATTGGCGAGATCGTGTCTCCTTGCCTGACGGCCTTCCTTATTGGAGATCGTTGTGCTGATGGTCAGAGGTCGGACTGCCATTTTGGCTAGCTCTCCTTAGGCTGTTTCCCCTGTAAATCCCGTTAGACTGTTAACAATTTGCACATTCTGGCCATCAGCGAAAGGTGCTAGAAGCTGCGTTTTGTGATTAAGCATGAAATTCCGGCAGCTCTACTGACTGACTGATGTTGCTGAGAGGAAGAAGGAAAAGGAAAGTGCATGGACCTGCCTACTGGCTCAAGCCGAGCCACGCTCGCTGCCACGTGCAGAAAGTAGGAGGGTGAACACTACGGCTGTTTTTTCAGTGTGAAAGCACTTCTAACCACACACCCCGGGTTTCAGTGGTGTGTATCTGTGTATGAGTGTGAAAAGTCCCGTAGCAAGTGTAACTGGCTCACTGCTTCAATACACACCTCAATTTCGCTTCGAGTAGCCGGTGGCGTCCATGTAAAAATTGAGGAAGCATGTGCCTTTCCTTATCTCAGAACCAATGGAAGGTTTAGAAGAGATTTTTGTTTGTTTATGAAGAAGGGAAAAGGGCTCAGGAACTATCTCACATATCTCGGTGTACACCTTAACCGCACGGTAAGGGAAGGGAGGAAGGTCGGAGTGAAAGATAAAAGAGGTGCCTAGTGGTGGCGCCGGAACAGTTTGAACAACCTCGAGATCTCCAATGTGCACCGACATCGCAGAGCAGACAGGCGCCTTTTGATTTTACCCTCCATCGAAAAGCGGCCGCTGTGGCCGGGTTCAAGTCCGGGAACTCCAGCTTACTTGCGGAGCCTTTGTTGATGTTGATGAAAGTAAAGGCGGGTAACCGGCTCCCTGTGTCAGTGGACAGAATCGAGCTTGAAGTACGTGGCTGTGGTGTTCAACTGCAAAAACTATGCTTTCGCACAACATTTCGTGCTTAGTAACGCTGAACCGCGAGCTATTTTTTTTTACTACTCTGAGGTACACTTCGTGGAAGCTCGTGTGAATGAGTGAGTAGTCAAGTACAGTCGACAGTACTCGTGTGAGAACTCGTACTAGTGTGAGTACTCGTGTGATTGTCAAGTACAGTCCTATCTTCTTGCTACTTTTGTTTTCGGTGGAATTGTGGTATAAGAAAAAGGTGCTGCAATGCGAGGAGGTGCAAGCAAAATCACGGGCCGTTTACCATGGGGTCAACCACGAATTATCGTGCGCTAGCACCATCAACCCTTGTATTGCATGATTTAACTTGACTTTTGTTTGGTTTTGTTTGATCTGAACTCGCTTACTTTGGCTGATATATCATATGATGTAAGTTTTCGGAATATTGCATCATTTTAGACTTCTACTGCGGTGGAATTTGTCATTGTCTGCATTCACGGACCCGTGGGAGTCTTGATTTTGCTCCAGGCGCAGAGTTGCAGCGGCTGAGCTACGCGCCACTGCCCTGCGATGGCAGGTGGCAGCTGGTTATGACATCACAACGGCACGCGACAGAACTGACCCACGTGCTAGAAGCAGGCTTCAGATATACAGACAACCGCTTTTCGGCGTAGTGAAACCGCTAGGGGACGAAATGGCAAAACAGGAATCGTTCACTCCAGGCTCGGGGAGTTGGTGATTAATGTTATTCAGCCCAAATGCTGCATTTTAGCCACCCGTTTGATTTCCGAGTTGCCTGAATAACGGTTTACTCTAAGCTACGGCACCAGATCCTCACTGCAGCGGAAGGCCGGCATCGCACTGAAGGAAGACACTAAAGAAATAAAAAACTTATCAGCTGGCGCAGGGCAGTGGGATCCGAACACGTGGCGGCGCTAACAAGTCAGTTCCGCTGGCCGCTGCATCATACCACTACGCCACCACATCTTTTTTAAGCATGATATTCATTACATTGAAAGTATATTTCATTTACATTAAATAATTTACAAAGCTTTGAAGAAACGCCATGAAACACACCGAAAACATACAGAGCAACAGAGCGCTAGAGCGAGGAAAGCCTGAGCACATCACCAAGGGGGAGTGCCACTCCGATTTATAGTCGGTCGGTTCATACACTTCCCTCAGAAGAACAAACAACTAGGAGAAATCTTAACACCCGGGCTGCAATGCCGTCGTCTTCGTCACGTACCCAGTCTCTTACGCTTTTGTTGATGAGGAAGAGGGAAATATTTTATTACAGAACTGTACTGTGCTCATCTTCTTGAGTGGAGCCTTCAGTCTAGGGCTCCCATGTGCCGCCGCTGTATACTGCAGGCAGAGCTGCCGTCGCTGGTCTAGCGGGTTCGTGCCGGTCAGAGCGGTCTCAAGAAGAGCTCTCAGTCCGTGGCCCAGATAGCCACCGCTATTTTCTCGGCACACTCCATGAGCCGGCGCTGGTCGGTCGGCTCCGTGTTTGAGAGAGCATCTTTCCTAGAGGAAACGGTGAGGAGGGTTATGGGTGAGACGCCGTCGGGTGCTGTTGTGCAGGCCCAAGCGGAATCATAAAGTGTAGGCCGGTGTTCTTCGTAGCTCGGGCATTTGTCCAGGTAGAGGGTGGGAAAGAACAAGTGTTTGTGATTTAGGCAAAGAGTAACGGAGTGGATTCCTAGAGAAGGCAAGCGTATCATGGGCGGCAGAAAGTTAGCTGGGCGGATGAGATTAACAAGTTTGCGCGCATAGGGTGGGCGCAGCTGGCAAAAGACAGGGTTAATTGGAGAGACATGGCAGGGGCTTTTGCTCGGCAGTGCGCGTAGTCAGGCTGACGACAAAACTTATATTGCGTTACATATAAAGTGCTGAGTTAGACTGCACTGCGAAATGAATATGAGGCATGGGTCACCACTATGACTATGAGTCATGACTAGGCCTTTGTACGTTTAGTTTCATCGTTGATGACTACATGTTAGCTACATGTGTTGTGACAACGCACACCGGTCTACTTTAGAATCCTAATTTCGTGCCATAGATGACGGCAAACGGCGAATTTCTTACCGTGGACGGAGAAACACCCGCCGCGGTGTCTCAGTCGTTAGGGCGCTCGGCTACTGATCCGGAGTTCCCGGGTTCGAATCCAGCCGCGGCGGCTGTATTTCGATGGAGGCAAAACGCAAAGGCGCCCGTGTGCTGTGCGATTTCAGCGCACGTTAAAACTCCCAGGTGGTCTAAATTATTCCGCAGCCCTCCACTATGGCATCTCTTTCTTCCTTTATTCCTACCTTCCTCCCTTCCCTTACGGTGCAGTTTAGGTGTCCACCGAGACGTGAGACTGCTATTGCTCTATTTCATTTAATAGGAAGCCACGAATTTATTTTCGTGCGCAGAGGTGACCAAAGCACGCGATCCGCGACCGAACTGATCTTCCGCGCGGTCTAGCAGCTGCGGCGCTGATCAACAAGCGATCAATGCGTTTGCGCATCGGAGGGTCAGGCAGAGATCACTGTTGCCAACCATGCCTCTCTTCTCGATGGCCTGAGCGTGACCTTTCTGCGGCTAGAATTCTGCTCTAGTGGCTTTAGTGGCACTCCCACCATCGTTACTGTTCCACTATCTCGTACCGTGTTTCTTTCTCTTGAACAAGGAAGAACGGGTGTTAATTGGTGTTTATATAGCGTTGTTCGAAAGCGACGGGCTTTCACACTATGCGTACGCCGCTGCGATTTATGGGCGCATGGAATGATGAATCAACATTTATTAAGCCCGAAATAAATCGGTGGTGCACGCAGGCACCAGATGGGGTGGTTCTCTGGTTACGGGACTCATATGTTTCCAGCAGCTCCTGGCCCCTGTCCGTCAATGCGAGCTGAATCGGTAGGGCGGGGCTGGATAACAAGGTCTCCCATCGCTCAAGGGGTTGGGGATTGGGGGCGTTGGCGGGAAGGGGAGGAGGGGGTCTTGAGTTTTGTGCACTCTGCTAAGAGGTGCGGCAGGGTGCCCTTTTCTCGTTTGCAAAAGGGACAGAGCATATCGTGTTCCGCAGGGTACATGCGGTTCATCAGTACGGGATGTGCAAGCTATCCCGCTTGCGCTCGACGCAGGATCGTCTGTTGTTGCCTGGTGAGTTTGGGGTACGGTTCTGGCTGTCTGCACCTTTCCTCGCGGTACATCCGGATAATGTCCCGAAAGCTGGTGACCGGGTGCGGTACCTCTTCCGGCCCGTGCTCGGCACGGATTGACATTTCTCGGGCATGGTAGTCGGCGATGATGTTGCCTGCTACCTGCGAGTGAGCCGGGGCCCACGCGAACTCTATGGCTCTTCCAGGAGGCTTGCACTTGGATGGAATGGCTCGAGCCGCGGAGGAGATTACCCCCCCCCCCCCCCCGCGTAAGCTTCCGTAGACTGTCATTGAGTCGGTGACCACGGTGTCTACATTCGGTTTTGCGAGTGCGAGGGCCACGGCCAATTCTTCGGCAACTGTGGGATCTGTTGTCTTCAGGGACGCGCTGACGATCAGCCTGTCTTTTGACGTAGCCCCCACCGCTGCACGGTCGCTGTGTTTTTGGATCGAGGCGTCCGCGTAGAGTACCCTGGGGTTCTCTTCCAGCTTCCGGGCTATGGCTTTGGCTCGATCGGTGCGCCTCTCGTCGTCCTTGCCCGGCATCATGTTCCTGGGAAGGGGTTTGGTCTCAATGTTCGTGTTCCAGTCCTCCGGAAGGGCCGCCATGATGGGTACTGGCTCGATCTGCCATTCTATCTTGCGTAGGACGGCTCGTTCGTGTTCCGTGGGACTGAGCCGGATTCTCTGATTAGAGGGGTGGGCTTCGATGAGCTCCTCCACCGTGTTGTGGGCGCCCATGTCTAGCAGTCTTTGCGTGGATGAGTATACGGGCATGCCCAGTGCTTGCTTCGTTGCCTTACGAAGCACCGTGTTTAGGGTGTCCCTATTCGCTTTCGTCAGCTGGAGATACGGGACGGAGTACGTAACCCGCGACACGACGAACGCGCGTACCGGGCGCATGGCATCGTCCTCATTAAGGCCTCGGTTTCTGTTAGATACCCACCAGTAAAAGTCGGTACAAGCCACCCCCGGTCCGGCGCCCGGCTTCTTCAGGGGTGTGTGCTTGGAGGAGGCCCCGCAAACACCGTTGCGCCCCTTCGAGGCAAACCCAGTTTCGAACAAGTTAAGAACTCTGCTCAGCTTCATTGTTGACGACTTTCAAAATCGCCATATATTCTTGAGCCCTACAATCAGAAATAAACGGTCAATTAAGTAAATTTATTTAGTCAAGCGTTGATTTGCGAGCACCATCAGGTATATAATCTCCTTCATGCTGTAAAATCAACTTGCGAAAACCGCACTGTCGTATCGGTCACAATTGTTTGCTGAAAAATCCGCAGATGTTTAGAGAAAACACCTGGTATGGTGGCGGGCAGCAAACAGGCCCTAAGGGAAAAAACATATGGCTGGGTTATGCGCGGTGTACTACCTAGTGCTACAAGCTTAATTACACTTGAAAACAAGAAGGATCTTATGAATGGAGAAAGAGACCTCTTCTGCTGACCTTCCATCTCCTTCCACCGTCCATCGCGGTTTGTCTGAGGTCGCGACGCGAGGCACCGACGTTCTCGTGAGGAGACACGTGCCTTGCGAGCTTTTATCTCGTGAACTATGCCGCTAGCAATTGTCACCGCAAATTCTAAAGCAATCCCTATAATGCTTGAGCAGTGGAAGAGATCTCTTCTATTTTAGTGATTTTAGTGCTAGAGAGTGGTGCAGTGTTGGTGTAGACATGGCGAACTGTACTCTCAATAGTTTGTTTCCGCACATTTGTACGTTCTCTATGTTTTTCAGTGCAATAAGACAGCGCGGAAATCGTTGTCGACTTTCTATGGCTATGTTTATTAACGTGTATGATACGCTGACAAGAGCAGGTGGCAAATCTACTTACGCTTGTGGCCACAGCCTTTACGGTGGGGCTTTGACGCGGGGCTAAATCGCTTAGGTCTCGAGTGCAGTTTTCACAAATAGGCTTTTCGAGATAGAATTCTTATTTTTTCGCAATAATCTATAGCGACGGCAATGGCGGGGTCATAATACATTGTGAGAATTTAATCACTGGGGCATTCAACTAATATCAGATACTTGGCTTTTTAGTTTCATTCCTTAGCGCTGGGTTGCAATTAGATAATTGTAGCGGACAGTCAGGGCGCAGTTACACGGACTTTCGGAATGCCTTCAAACCGAGTGTCATTTGACTCGACTGCCGAACTTACGCTTCTACACGGAACGGCATTCGGTTCAGATGATATTCGGGTCCATGGGGCTCCGCGGTGACACTCGAGATTTTGGAATGCCTTCGAAACGCGAACACAGCCCGCACCGACCAATAGCCTTCGGCCTCACGTCGCCCCGCCCACACCTGCGCCACACTACTGTTTTCGGCTTTGTGGCTGTTTTTTCTGCTGCTTGTTTAGGAAAAAGGCTCCTGCGCTTGCTCAGTGAGTACTTGAAGATAATAGTCCACCACTGAGCGCTTACTGCGTGATGGTGGAATTTGCCGCAGGACGCCGGTGAGGCTGTGCACAGTCCTCGTTTGCGTGGCATAACACAGAATCTGCGCTTTAGTTCTATTAAGTAATCTCTCCTCTTTTATACCGGTGTTACCTGTGCTTGTTTACGAAGTGCGGCAATCTGTGGAGAGCGCCGATACGATCGCACTCCTGAAGGAAACACCTGACAGCCGGATTGTTGACAGCCGGGTGTAGGGCCATTTGCTCTCGCTGATTGTCCCTACCTTCAACGTGGCCGGTGCTTGAGTTTAAAGCATTTTATCCTGATGTATATTCGGTGTATATTCTCTCAAGAGAAATGTGTACAATTAGCATTATCTTACCGGTACTCACTTACGGGGCAGAAACGTGGAGGCTGACGAAAAGAGTTCAGCTTAAGTTAAGGACAACGCAGCGAGCCATGGAAAGAAAAATGATAGGTGTAAAGTTAAGAGACCGGAAGCGGGCAGAGCGGGTGAGGGAACAAAAGCGGATTAGTGACTTCCTAGTCGAAATCAAGGCGAACAAATTGTCTTGGGCAGGGCATGTACTGCGAAGGCAAGATAACCGCTGATACTTAAGGGTAACGGAGTGGATTCCAAGAGAAAGTAAGCATAGCAGGGGGCGGCAGAAGGCTATGGGGCAGACGAGATTAAGATGTTTGCAGGCATAGAATGGGCACAGCTTGCAAAGGACCGGGTTAATGGACATACATGGGAGAGGCTTCTGTCCTGCAGTGGGCGCTGTCAGGCTGATGCTGATATGTAATTGCCCTCGGCGCAGTGAGGCAAGGAATTTCGGTGGTTCAGATGCAGGCAAGGGGCTCGCCGGCCGCAAAGCGAGCGTAACTATGGCCACTCCCGTCAGCTCAAGCGGCGCGTTGCGTTAGTCCTTTCTATAGCTAGAGGGAAAACACGAATGGATTGTGGAGCCCGCGCTCCGAGCTGTCACTCCATGAGCGTGGCTATGCGGCCTCCTTTAACCCTTCCCTTACAATGTGGTTAAGGTGTCCGCCGAGATGTGACACATACTGCGCTGTTTCCTTTCCACAACAACCAATTTTCAATTTTTAGTATTTCTCCTCAGGTGTCACGAGCTTCTTCGATGCGTCTGGACGGCCGAAATTCCCAGCTTCGTAGTGCTAAGGGCGCCTGCTTTCTGTTAGATCTAATAATTCATGTTGTCTACTCCGATTGTCCGCAACTGTTCTCTAATTCCAACCATGCTCCTACGTGCTAAACGCTTTTCAGATTTTTGGCAAATACTTAAGTAATCTACTTCCCTCGCATGCTTCTTCACGTCCAGCAGTGCTTTCGCTATGGTCGTGAAAGAATCACTATCTGAGAAAGCATGTTTTTGAAAGTAAGTTATGTTATCCCTCGAAAACACTGTATATTTGTCCTGCTTTCACTGACAGCATGGGATTACTTTGTATGCATGGCAGAAGAAACAACGAGCAGTTTCGAACACCAGAGGAGCAAACAATCACGCGGTAGGCTAGAGGAAAAACTTTCGTCTTGATAGTTCATACACTGCTCAATCGCTAGTCACTGGAAACATAGCAGGTCCCGATGTGTGCCTCTCAGCTAAATCATGGATTCAGCTGCTCTTATAATGTTTTCTTGAAGCAATCGTCGAGAGCAGATTTCCCAGGATGAAATTTGTTTGTGGAGTCATAAGCATACTTTTAGTCAAATGCATCACACCGCACTCAATGCGACGCATGTTCTCGTTTCCTCAGTGTCATTTGTGACAAGTTGTCGGCTGGTCCCGTCGATCGCACACAGTGTCGTCATCAGCCACGCGATCACCTAGCCGCGCGATTACCTAAACTCATCTTGGAATGGCTCGCCGGCGGTTGTGAAACTGTTTGACATCTTGGGAGAGGGATAGATGTTGTTGGTGTCCCTATTCCGGAGCTTCAGTGATTGTAGCTCCTCCTCGTTCTCTCTGGAAGAGTTACTCCTGGTTGCCGAGGTTTTGTTACTCGGGTTAGTGTCCACCGAAATGGGCAGTAGTAGTGGACACTTTCTGTCCACGGCACGCATGAAGACAAGTAATTCTTACGCATTAACATAAGCGAGAAGATTAAACGCATCTTCTTTCCACACGCTTCGTAGTATATTCACGCAGTGCATAGCATAGCGCAAAAGTGGATCAGCATTTCAACTTTCACAAGACGCGCTACGGCCATAAGCCTGACACCGGTTTGAGGTGGACAGAGTTGCCTCGCACCCCTCAGTAGCTGATTGAGCAATTAGTTCGATTTCCGTATCTTCTTTGCAGGCCCACACAGTACGATATAGGAACGCCTTCTCACCCCAATACTTGCATTCCTCACTTGCTGAAAGATGCTAGGTCTATGGCTTGTAGTCTAGACGAGTGATTAAAAGGTTTGGCTTTGTAGTCGTCTGAGGTGAACTTCCTGTTTTTTGCTGTGGCCCTTAGCCGGACGTGGATACCTTCTACTTTCGAGTCTGTGGTGTTGCAGTAGGTGTGAATGCGTAATGAGCATGTTTCAGTATATTGGCCCGTCGGAACGAAAATGAAGATTGGTTTGGTTTATGGGGGTTTAATTTCCCGAAGCGTCTCAGGCTGTGAGGGACGCCGTCGTGAAGGGCTCCGGAAATTTGAACCACCTGGGGTTCCTTAAGGTGCACAGACATCGCACAGCACACGGGTCTCTAGAATTCCGCCTTCATCGAAACGCGGCCACCCCGGCCAGGTCCCCGCAGCCCGGGTACTCCTGCTCAATAGACGAGAGCCTTAGCCACTGAGCCACCGCGGCGGGTAGGACTCAATATGCAGTATGTATTTTAGAGCAAGAGCACTACTCATCGCGGTACAACTTCCGATTTCGTTGTGGATGAGACAATGGCCTTCAATACCTCACAAGGTCAAACCAAACTTTACTGTTTGTGGTATGGCCCAAGCTATGATAGTATGACCACATTGTATCGGTGACCGCTAAAACTGTACGGTGCACGCCAGCCAGTCTGGCAACGTGCTCGGGCACTTCCGGTGAGCGGGCAATAAACGGCAGTTGTTTCATGGCTACCGCACGTGTCGGTCTCTTGTATACATGGTGTCAGAAGTGACCAGTTCCCGCGCCAAATAAAAAAAAAATGACGGAGCTTCCGCCCCCACAGCCGTTACGTTTCGGGGCTAATGTGGCGGACAACTGGACTCGATTCAAGCACCGGGTAGAGCTCTACTTCATCGCCACTGAGTCAACAGAGCCAGGACGACAACGCAGCAACGCCCAGAAAGCCGCCATTTTGCTTCACCTCGCCGGTCAAGAGGCAATAGATGTTTACAACACCTTCGATCTTACCGCTGAAGACAAGAAGGACTACGACAAGCTAGTGCAAGCTTTTGAAGCCTACTGCCTACCTCAGAGCAATGAGACGTTCGAGCGCTACGTGTTCCGGAACCGCACGCAAGCCGAAGGTGAGCCGTTCGAGCAATTCTATCGAGACCTGCAACTGAAATCCAAGACCTGCAATTTTGACAACCTTCGGGAATCGATGCTGCGAGACCAAATAGTGTACGGCACATCTAGTAAGGACTTGACACTCACCACAGCCGTCGAGTGGGCAAAGGCTGAGGAAATCACTGCCGCACAAAGCAAAGTGTGGAGTGAAGACAAAAGCGTCGACGCAGTGGGTGAAGAGAAAAACAAGCATCAGCAGCACAGGAACGATGCGCTGGGTTACGGCAAAGGGAGACACCAAGAAAACAAATGCGGCTACTGCAACCGCTCGCACAGGCCTCGCGAGTGTCCAGCATATGGGAAAAAATGTGCTAGGTGCGGAAGGCAGAATCATTTCGCAGTTTGCTGCAAAGCAAGAGCAGCGGATGTTAACGAGGTTGCCGAGCGGCCGGACGACGACGACGACTTTACCGTGCTGCACGTATCTACAGCATGCAAGAAAGCGAGCGCTGCTGATGCGCGCGACTGGGAGGTGGCGACTCGTATTTCGGGACGGGAAGTGCGGCTGAAAGTCGACACCGGCGCGCAGGCCAACCTGCTGCCGCGCGGTCTGTTTGAAGCCTTGGGAACCAAGCAGCAGCCAGAGCCAGCCAGGGCTGTACTACGCAGCTACGGCGGGAATGAAATCGTGCACATGGGAAAGGTATGCCTCCCGGTTCGGATTGGCGCCGACACTCGACTAGTGGAATTCTTTGTTGTGAAGAAGGGCCGTCAAGCGATCTTGGGACTGCAGGCTTGTGAGCAGTTTGGTCTTGTCAACAGAATCAGAGCAGTAAAAAAAGATGAGGCTTTGTCCGAGTGCGTTCGCCGGCAGTATCCCAAGTTGTTCACGGGCATCGGAAAACTGAAGCGGGAATACAGCATGACTCTTCAAGATGGCGCCCGTCCAGTCGCCGAGCCAGCGCGGCGGGTACCTCACGCAATTCGATCGCGGCTGAAAGAGGAGCTTGATCGCCTGGAGGCTGCAGGAATCTTTGCCAAGGTGCGAGAGCCATCTGACTGGGTAAGCCCACTTGTTATTGCTCGAAAGAAGAACGGCCAACTTCGCGTCTGCATGGACCCCAAAAAAGTGAACGAGGCTTTGAAGAGGGAATACTTTCAGCTTCCGCGCAGGGAAGAGATCGAAAGTGAACTGGCAGGAGCGAAATATTTCAGCACGCTTGACGCCAATAGTGGATTCCACCAAATCCCGCTTGATGACATGTCCTCGAGAATTTGCACATTTAGCAGTCCATTTGGTCGTTACCGGTTCCTAAGGCTGCCCTTTGGTATTTCATCGGCTCCAGAGATATTTCAAAGGACAATGACAGAGATTTTCGACGGTCTACCAGAGGTACGCATCTACATCGATGACATTTTGGTTTGGGGTGCCTCATGGGAAGAGCACCAGGAGAGACTGTACAGAGCCTTGGAAACGGCCAGTGCTGCTGGCCTAACTCTTAATTGGGACAAATGTAGGTTCGGAGTGAAACAGATCGACTTCCTTGGAGACAGAATAAGTGAACAAGGCATCAAACTAAACCCAGAACTGGTAGAGTGCCTAGCCCATTGCCAGAAGCCAGCTACGAAAAAGGAAGTCCAGAGGCTACTTGGAGCAGTCAACTATTTCAGCAAGTACTTGCCGAACTTAGCAAGTCAGACAGAATCACTTCGTGGTCTGTTGCGGGAGGACTCTGTCTTTGAATGGACTAGAGTGCACGACATCGAGTGGGCCCGTCTAAACGAAATGCTCACGCAAGCTCCTGTACTTGCTATATTTGATCCATCTTTACCTACAAAGCTGTCCACTGACGCATCCGCCTTTGCATTGGGTGCAGCCCTTTCCCAGCAGCATGGTAGCGACTGGCGGCCTGTAGGCTATGCGTCAAGGGTCCTGACAGAGACCGAGCGCAGATACGCACAGATTGAAAAGGAAGCCCTTGGAATAGTGTTTAGCTGTGAGAAGTTTAATGAGTTTGTCTTGGGCCGAAGATTCACTATAGAGACCGATCACAGTTCATTGATATCTATCTCGAAGAAAGGACTCGGAGACATCCCGCCTCGACTTCAAAGGCTCTTCCTGCGACTGCTGAAATACGACTACCTGTTGCAATTTGTTCCTGGGAAGAAACTGGATATTGCTGACACTCTTTCCAGGATGCAAGGGAAACGCTTGTCAGATAACTTATCAGATGACTTGGAAATACACGCCATAAGTGTCTTGGAGGACCGGGTGAGCAAAAGAACAACGGACAAATTGAAAGATGCCACGGCTAGGGACCCGGAGCTGCAGCAAATCATGGCAAAACTGCAGGCGTCACAGTCTTTGAACGGGGAGTGGAAAACGCACACCAGTGAACTGTCAGTAGTGGAAGGTGTGTTGTTGAAAGGTACCAAAGTTGTCATTCCTTCCGAGCTTCGAAAGGAAATGCTTTGTCGGTTGCATCGAGGGCATCTGGGCATAGCGAAATGCACATCACAAGCACGCAGCCTCATGTACTGGCCCAGGATGGCAGCTGAAATAAGAGAAATGGCTGAGCGGTGTCCGACCTGTCAGATACATGCTTACAAACAGCCTGCTGAACCTCTGCTGTTACGGGATACGCCCAGTCGCCCATGGTACAGGGTGGGAGCCGACTTATGCGAGCATGCTGGGAAGCATTACCTTGTTGTGTAAGATGCCTACTCTAACTATCCGGAGGTGGAGGAGTTGAACGGCACCACAACTACTGAGGTCATAAACAAACTATCTCGGATATTTGCACGTTATGGCATCCCCCACGAGGTCTGCACTGATGGAGGTCCTCAATTCACAGCCAAGGAATTTAAGGACTTTGCAGTGATGTTTGACTTTGAACACATCATTTCCAACCCTTATTATCCGAAATCGAATGGACTCGCGGAGAAAGGCGTACAAATAATCAAGAGGCTACTCAAGAAGGCAGGATCACCAAAGGAGGAGTTTTGGCTTGGCCTCCTCAACTACCGTGCGTCTCCGCTGGAAGACGGTGTCTCACCATCCAAGTATCTCATGGGTCGCGACAGCAGAACGCCGCTCCCGGACCCCTGCTCGGATTCAGCTCAGCAGCTCTCAAAACCTCGAAAACATAAGCAGGATACGAACAAAGGACAGCAGCTCCCGCCATTACAGCCTGGAGACAGCGTTCGGATTAGGTCTGGAAGCAAGTGGGGCACAAAAGCTATAGTTTTAGATCTTGTGGCCCCCCGATCATACAGAGTAATAACAGAGGATGGAAGCGAATTGAGAAGGAACCGTCAAGACTTGCGAAAAACGAGAGAGATTTGCAACCCAACATCACAACAGCTTCATCCTACAGGACGCAGCGCTGGAGACGTGGAAAGTCGCCCAGTGTTGCAGAGAGCGACAAGACCCCAACAGGCCCTCATGCGTGTTGACACTCCGTTATCGAGTGCAAGATCAACAGCCCCAGCAAGGGAGCTGTGTACACCACCTAGACTACTAAGACCGCCTACAGCATCCTCGCCAGCAGCAGGAGAAAGGGGTTCCGCGGAGTTCGTTCCTCTCACACCCCCTAGACCAGCTGGAGCGTTGGGGGCAACCGAACCAAGCGTGTCGCCCAAGCAACAAACAGGAGAGCGGCCAGCGGTGCAACCTCAAGGGGGAGCAGCAGAGACTGCTACAGAACACACTACATCATCTGGACCGACTAGAGTGGTTGGTGCAGAACTAAGACGGTCCTCAAGACTCAGAAGGCCTCCCCGCCGGTTGGCCCACCAGAATTAAGGCGCCCCGTCCTGCATATCACCCGCTCCCTATTGTGAAGGACTTACTCTGTAGTCACCTTCTCAATGTTTAAAGAAAAGAGGATGTATCGGTGACCGCTAAAACTGTACGGTGCACGCCAGCCAGTCTGGCAACGTGCTCGGGCACTTCCGGTGAGCGGGCAATAAACGGCAGTTGTTTCATGGCTACCGCACGTGTCGGTCTCTTGTATACACACATGATCATGTGACTATGACTATTGGGTACCTGTCTTTGACCTTGACATTTGATTTGAGGCAGTGGGCATCACATCGACAATGACCTTCAATGCCTCAAAATCAAAGCGAACTTAAATGCGTGGTCGTACGGCCCAAGCTATAGTAGCATGACCACGTGGTCTTATGACAACATTGAGCATCTGACTTTGACTTCCGACTTGACGCTTGACCTTGCCATTTGATTTAAGCGAGTGGAGACCGTACTTAACAGAGCTATCGCTCATATACCTAGGTAAAAGCCACGTTGAACCCCAGCCATTTCTTTTGCTCTATATGCAGTATCTCTGTGATATGTCTTTTGTGGGATGCCTTTTTAATGTTGTATATGCAATGCCGCATTTCCAGTAGTATTCACTGAGGTTGGAACTGATATCAAATTGTATTATCTTTTAATTTTTTGTCTAAGATTTAGAAACCACCACAACCTAACTAGATTTATGAACTTGACTGATATGCATTTACGATTTAAGCAAGGTTGTAAACAAGCGAGTATCCAACAATGTGCAGCCTCACGGCTACAGAGGGAAGCTATAGACCAGAATCGAGTGCCGTTTTCCGGCGTAGCCGTTTTGCGGCGACTGCCGCGGTGCGAGCGTTTCTTGGGGCACTATGGGGACGCGGCAGCTCCGCAGCCTCGCCTGTATGTAGCCGCGATTTACAGCCTTTCGGGCGCTAAAAATACATTGCCGAGCATACTTCTACAGCGCGGTTGTAATGCAAGAACTCTTTTCGTTATCAAGATGATAAAACTGACAAACTCGCACTCCTTCTTATATCGATAGCGTCCTGGTGCTCCGTTGCATAGAAAACTCTTAGGTCGATATCAAGCATTAGGTGTATGGTTAGCATGCAGTTCCAATTCCGGTGCGCTCTTAATCTTTGCTGCCGGCCTTAAAATACCCCCCACAAATAGGGCTTTGCTGTTGCCTGCGTGGCGGTGCGCTAGTTACATCAACAAATTATTGTTGTGAGCTCAACTGAGCCACAGGGCTAACAGAAAACAAATTTTGTTATGGTTCTTGCTATCTTGCGCATAAAAATGTATTTTCGCTTAATTTATCAAATCTGATTAAATATTTGCAGAGAAATCAGCTTTGCTGAACTATGCGGCTTGAAGTCGAATTTAACTTTAGTCGGAAGCTATCGGCGCGTGTGACAGCGTCTCGTAGCCAATTTGCAAAGTGTCATAGAATGTAAAAAAATCTTGTATATCTTCATGTGATTCAGACTGGTACCAAAACCAGAAAGATAATACGGACTGGCCTTTACCCCGCCAATGACATACGTGTAGAAATAGGAACTTAAATTGGTAGTGTGCGTGCTTACATACACGTACACGAAATCTACTTAATGGGAACAATAGCAAGCTCAGCGCACGAATGCTGGAGACGTACTGGCGAATTAAAACACGCGCTTTGCCTGTACAGCCTTCAGTCTGCAGCTGGCCGATCCGATTACGGCTCACACGTCACTGCACCATTGTGTCAAATCAATTAATCTACATTCTGATGAATAAAATGATCATATGTGGTTTAGATTTTATGGGTGTTTAACGTTCCTAAGCGACTCAGGCTATGAGGGGCGCCGTTGTGAAGGGCTCCAGAAATTTCGACCACCTGGGATTCATTAACATGCAGTAACATCGCACAGTAGACGGGCCTCTAGAATTTCGCCCTTATGGAAATTATCATATATGGTAGCGTACGTGAAAAACTGCAGCAAACGACATGCCAGGGCAGAAATGTGCCTATAAGTACCGGTTTGCATTCTACCCTACCTTGTCGACTATACCCTCGGATGTCACCAAAAGGAGCAAAAATGTTTGTCAGATAACCGCACTACTGTCGGGTAGATGGAAAATGAGAGCAGTGATGCATAGCCCACACTCACATACGTTAGGTGATGTAGCGCATCAGTGACCGAATCGAAGAACATGTAAAAACGCATTCAACGTGCGGTGCCACCGCGACCCATTGGAGCACGCGCACCGAGAGATGGCGACTGGTGTCGAGATTAGGAGCGCACCCGCAGCCTGTGTGCGAGGGTTAAAGAATCTGGTCTATACTTTAGCAGGATGGAAAGTTCGGCTAGTTGAATTATGTTCATTTTAAATGAAAAATACAGCACAAATAGAGAGGAGGGACGAAGAAGAGGCGCACAACACAAGCGCTGTGTCGCAACTAAAATTCACGTTATTTGATGAGGAGATACGGTTCCTGGACAATACGCGATTTGCCATGGGTCACAGAAAAGGGCGCCCTGCGGTATCTGTTCAGTATTTGTGCTTGTTTCTTGAGTTTATTGCCTTATGTGATTGCTGACTTCGCCGTTTTTTTCGGTCGCTTTTATATGTGTTTCCTCCTGAATAAAATTTAATTGCGAAACAGTGGTTGTGTTGTGCACCTCTTCTTCGTCCGTCGTCTCTGTTCACACTGTATTTTTTCCTATACTTTAGTTTCGACCGTAATTTCATAGTTTACGAAAGCATTCTTCCTGGCTGGGGGATCGAATGCGGGATTGCCGTCTGTGCGGGTAAGTCACTCTGCCTGTTACTCGAAACAGGACGGCTAGCTGGTTGCACAGGGAGACCGAATTTATCTATAATTGGAAGGTGAGTGTGAGACAGTAACGAGTTATTAGTCCCTTATGTGAACTCTTATTCTGCAGTGGGACACTCCCATAAAAGCTTTGTATTAATCAGTATTGCGCAGTACCTGTTTTCAACCAAACTTTATTGAAGATAAATACGGAGGTATAGTCTTCCTGGCGTTGCTATGGAAGAAAAACCTTTTACGAGGCTGACACGGACATTCGCGCCTGTTTTCCATGCAAGACGAGCTTAGAAACTCTACCTCACCAACTGTTTGTTCGTTTTTTTGCGGTACGTTTTAGCATTGCTTCATTTTCTGGTTCATTCCACCCGCTATCACTCGATACTTCCGTTATCCGTATGCACACATGGTAGTAACAAAAGGGAAGTTCTAAAAACATACGCTCTTCGGATTTCATAACAAATGCATATAGTGAATAAAGGACAAAACACCTCCAGCTTTATGCATTGCGCTATCTTCCTGTCTTTGTGCAGAGTGATTACACCCCCGACGCTCGCCCAATGGCTTCCTCGGCCTCCGTCGCAATGGCAGGCCCATGTGTCGAGCCCAGCCCTTCCCCGCTTGGAGCACCTGATGTCCTTCCTCATGTGGTGTGAGTATTCACACTTTTCCAGACATTTGACTTGTGTACTTTCGCTTGCAAGGCTCCGCGCTTTATAATGCACTTCTAGTCGCACTCCGCGGGTTTCAGCGATGTGTTTGTGTGAAGTCTCTGAGTAGCAAGTGTAACTGGCTCACTCGGTCAGCGGACGCCTCAATGACCCTGTGAATAGGCGGTGGCGTCCGCCTATAAATTGAGGCAGTCATGCGTGTTTCCTCTTCTCAAAACTACCTCAAGGTTTAGGCTCCGCTGAATTTGAGGAAAGAAAGGTGCATAACTGGCTCTCTGGGTCAGTGGACACTTCAATCGCACTTGGACGTACGTGGCGGTGGGGTCCCTCTTCAAAACCGTGCTTTCACACAGTATTTTGTGCTTTGCTAAACCCCTAGCCATTTTTTTTAAATGACACCATAGACTCCTGACTTATCATGTTGCATATACCAGGCGTCCTCACTAATATAACGAGGTTTATATAAATAAACAAAGATAAATTAGGTGAGTTAGACCAACTAATTACTATTGGGACCTGTGGCGTCTAGTCTGCAGTACTTTCTCGTTCTCCAAAGTTTGTTAATTAGTTAACTTTGTAAATATTGGTTTTGGAAAACTTTAACTTCAGGAGCTGTAGATCGTGCTTAGAATACAGGACACAGAAATATCTGCGGCTTGATACCATTTACGTAGATTTTTTTTGTAGGCCTAAAATGAAAGCTAGCCGAGCGGTTAACAGTTGTTGGCGCATATCTTGCGGGTAGTGCAAACCTAAAGCCGCGTCGAAGACAGCGCTCTGAGAGAACCGGCCAAAAAGCCGGGCATTCGACATGCATTATACGCCAATGATGCCACTGTCTGGAGCATCACCAGCTCGTCGAAAAGAAACTGCAGAAAGCCATGGACCCTACGGAATATTTTGGCCGACGAAGCGGCATGACCAGTGGCCCGGACAAATCGGAGTTCATACGCGTGCGCAAGAAAATCTGCAGAAAATCACTAATAAGTCTCTACCTCCAAGGAGGAAGTCCAAACGATCAGAGTACTGGGAATGTGGATCCTGAGCCACGTGGAATAATGACAATCATCAAGCCCAAACATGTAATAATAATAATAATTTGTTTCGGGGGAAAGGAAAATGGCGCAGTATCTGTCTCACATATTGTTGGGCACCTGAACCGCACTGCGCCGTAAGGGAAGGGATACAGGAGGGAGTGAAAGAAGAAAAGAAGAAAGCGGTGCCGTAGTGGAGGGCTCCGGAATAATTTCGACCACCTGGGGATCTTTAACGTGCGCTGACATCGCACAGCACACGGGCGCCTTAGCGTTTTTCCTTCATAAAAACGCAGCCGCCGCGGTCGGGTTCGAACCCGGGAACTCCGGATCAGTAGCCGAGCGCCCTAACCACTGAGCCACCGCGGCGGGTGCTCAAACATGTAGCATAGCAGACGAGATCTGTGGCATGATACGGCGCATCACGAACCGACGGGCCGGTCTCAAGGAACAGGGTGCACTCTGCGTTGGGACAGCATTAGGGATCCCCGCCTGGATATACAGTCTAACGTTTCACAGTATACCACCAAAACTGAGCACAGTGAAATCAAAACTCGAATTCGGAAAACGTACAAGATCGCTCTATGACTCCTCAGGTTTGCCCTCATAGACGGCATCCAGGACATTGGAGCCTTCGGGATCTACACCGAATACAAAGAGACGGCACTGCTGGGTCAGGAGCGGCGCCTCCAACTCACTGGCTGGCCTTCGCACGGTGCAGCGCCTGGGCAGAAAACCACCCGAAGAGGACATTTAAACTCCCACTACACCCCGGACCCGCCTCTCCCCGGAGACCACGGGGAAGTACCAAGTGCTAACCACTTCTGACCGATAGGGATCCCCGACATCATCGGCCACCGAAGAGATCAAGCAAGACGCGTTCAGAACATCGTTCAACGCCTCATGCACATTCAGTACACCGAGGCCAGCGCGTACCCAAACCGAGTGGCGGCAGGAGCCGCGGTCATTACGGGCCCGGCGAATAGGCTACCACCTCGATGAGGAATCGCGATAGCCCTTGCAGTTAAATATGCCGACTACACTGGAAATCTCATGATCATGAGCGATTATAAACACGCCTGAAAGGCCTACTTTGATGGGAGTTTTAGAGGGGCCACAGGCCAAAAGATGTTTAGCACACCTCTCGTAGTGCGTACTCCCGCCACAGCACAATGTAGAGAAACATGCAGGCGCGGACGTGTCCGAACCTCGCGTGATACAGAAAAATTTGGCCAGACAAATATCCTACAGATGATGCCAGGCCTGTGGACAGACATCTACTCTCCTCCAAATGGTCTGGAACTGTTCATCGCAACTCTAACTCTATAACGGAGAAATTTAAAAAGAGCGCACGTTGTTGGGTGAGTCGGTTGTACATAAGTAAAAAGACACTGCGCCCCATCTTGTGCTCTTCTTGTCCATGTATTATTTTTTTTTCACATTTATCGTGCTTAAAGGAACTATGCAATGAATAAAAAGCCGTTTTCAGCGCTTACAACTGATGCTAAGAAACATTCAGACTATGTATGTCTTCGTTTGCTAGCCAGCAATTCATTATGAACTTTTAGAAGCCATGTTTTTTAAAAATTCGGGCCGATTGCTGTGCTCGTAGTGACCAACTTTGCAACCAAAATCGTGAAAACAGACGTCTAGTGACGTCGGCAAGTCATCACACGCTGTCATTCGCTGGAGCCACGACGTCATGGGCACGGTTCCGGCGGTCGTGAAAGTTGCCTGCTTGTGCCACCACGTGAGCCCCTCGGGCAAGCGTAAGCCAGGTCATTGCCTTCGCGCATATCATTTCAATTTACCTCTGCTGCCTCCTTCTATTGGGAGTTCCGGAGCAGCTCGCAGTGTATTCTTCGTTTGCCCGAGATCAATACGCCTTGCTCAGGGTCCATTACTGCTGACTACAAGAGACGACAAGAAAAGCAATCTGACTCGCGCGTAATCCAGGAAGGCGAAGAGAGACCGGAGAGACTCTGCCGAAGCTGCTACTGGGGCGCTGGGTGCGACAACTGGAAGTCGCAGATCGAACTTCAGCGGATGAGATATTCATGGGCGCGAGCAGTCCCAGAGCTGTTTGTCTTTTTTTCTATTGCCCCGCGTGTACGTGTTGAGTGGGAAGAGGAGGGGCGTAATTTTTAATCGTATATGTCTTCGTTGTTATTGACGCTAGCTCAAAAATTCTTGCGCTGGGATGACGAGTGATAGAATGCCTATGTGTCGTCGACATTAAATAACCTGAATTAATTTACTGCATAATCCCTTTAAAGGCAACAAGTAAACACAGGAATTAGCTGCAAGCAGAGGGAGACAAAGTTGGCTCACTCAGAGCTGCCGTTACAGCGCCTGCTCATTCAACAAGCCTGGCAAGCAATCTTTGTCGATAGGGCCCTAAACCTGGGAAAACCGATTGAATAACAGAAAGATCAATAAAGTTTATTAGCACTCTACTTCTGAAAATGAGCGGATTTTCTTCTCAGAAAGCCTGTCTCTCCCTGCCATGCGGTGGTTTTTGTATTTTGGGGGCTGTGTTTTCAAGCCAGCAAAAATATATCTTTGTCTTCGTGCCTTGTGAACATTTCAGACCGGTGTTTTCCAACTCCACCTACAAGTTCCAAACTGACATCACGTCGCAGCCATCAGCGCGGCATTCTGTATTCTGTGAAAGTGCCGCCGCGCATCTTATATAAAAATCTTGTTTATTTTTGCTTCCCCTCTTATGTAATACCCCAGTGGTGTCTGTAAGGTACTAAAATGAAATCGAATGAGTAATAAATACCATGTTATTCTCCGAGGCCAATATTTAAAAAAGCTTGCTAAACATTCATTACTAAAACCCTAACTTTTATGGGGGAGAAAACACGACTCCTAGCAGCTCCCATTTTGTTTCGTACGCTTATGAACTTGTTCTTTAAATCTTTGTAACATTAACTGAGACACTTGGGAGATTGGTAGAACATTCGACACCTCCAGCGCTACTTTTAATGTGCCATAACATTACAGCCTACATTCTGCAAAAATTGAGACGTGTCTCGGAATTCTCTGATTGGTAGAGAGAGGCCGCATGGCCTTTTGACGTCATCACAATCAGATCATCGTGGTAGGTGGCACCGACCCCCACCGGATTGAGAACTCTCTTCACCTTGTGAACTCTCTCTCATGGCGGGTGTCCTGCAGGGAGGCATCATTTGTGCAGTAGCAATCGTCGCTTGTTTACAGAAGGTAGTGGGAGATCTGGATTGGAAGGAAGTCGAGAAGACTTTAATTATGTCTAGAAAAGTGACAGTCTGGGTGAGTTTGCAACGCATAACTACTATAATAAAAAAGTGCCACAAAATGACGGTAGTTACTCGGGAATCTGCGATTCACTGACGACGTTGTGTGGCTAAATATCTCGTGGGGATGAATTTATAAGCATGATCAACGGCCTATATAGGAAAAGGAGAGCGGTGGGTATACAAGTATTAATATGCAGAAAACTGAAGTAACTTTAAGTAATCTTAAGCAATGACGGAAGGTAACAGCAGTTTAGAATATGCAGCGATGCATTCCACATCGTAACGGATTACATAAACTCGGCAGGTAGTAACTGCTAATCCGGAGCACACGGGGGAAAGAACTAGGAGAATAAGATTGCAATGAAGCTCATTTCACTTGTACTCACAGATAATGAGGGGCAGTTTACCATTGGCTCTGAAGCAGGAACAGCATATGATGGCCGTATCTTAGCGGTAATCATCTATGAGACAGAAACGGGGAGAAGATGAGTAGAAGTTAAGTTGAACATAGGGCACCGAGCTATGAAGAGAAAAAGTTATGGGCATAATATTAAAATACAGGAAGGAAGGGCAATGGGCCAGGGAAGAAACAAGAGTTAACGACATCATAGTTGAAATGAAGAAATGGGCAACGGACAGGACATGTTCTGGAAAGGCAAGTTAACTGATTGTCGTTTAGAATAATGAAATGTAGTTCAAGCAAAGGTAAGCATAGCGGGGGGCGTGACAAAGTTAGGTAGGTGGATGGGATCAGGAAGCCAGCAGATATGCAGGGCGGAATTATGATGATAATGATGATATGCTTCCTACAGTAGGGTAGCGACCATAGCGATTGTCGGCTCACAATCCTGTCACAACGACTGATAGAAGTGTTGACGAGTCTTTCGTCTGCAAGACAGTGTTTGTGTATGGGTTAAAGAAGTGACTAACGCCATCTTTTAAACGAAAAAGGAGCCATTTCATAAAGCGTCGCGTTGTATTTCATAAAGCAAAATTTCAAAGAAAATGGTCGTTGGGGAAAAGAGTAAGCCCGCATGGCACCAGTATGGCAGCTGAACCATTGGGCAGCAGTCAAGTGCTCAATGCAGCGGAAGGGCCAGTTTCTCTACCATGTACAGATAGATGCTTTAAGCCACGTAAAAGCATTTGGCAAATAGAACAGTCAGGGGCATGTGGAAAACAAATGCCGAACGGCTTCCTGAGGTAGTGTTCTCCTCCTCTTCCCTTCTTGCCACTCGGTTATTCATGGCGCACTGCAGGCAGGTTTTGTTAGTGGTGAAACACAAAAGATGTTCGTTTGCGGTGCGATGACAGGGAACGTTAACTGTTTCCTTACCGTGTCCACTGAGCAAGGGTCATCAATGCGCCATAGATATCGGTCGCTTTTTCAAAGATGCCTTTGCATTTTCCGACTTCTTATGCCGTTGTTTTGTATAGTCCAAGAAGTCAACTGTCAGTTTTGGTCATTTTCTTTGAAACGGTCAAGTTTGGTGCAGGACCGAATAGTGCGGTGTGCAAGTTTTGTTAGCGAGCATGCAAAACTTTTTGATGGCCTGATCCTCTCGCAGGTAAACTGTTTCGTAATCTTTTGGGAACAGAAGTTAACGTCTTTTACTGATGGTTGTAGCAGTGAGCCTCAGGATAATATCGATTGCCTGGGTTTAGTTTTTACCGTGCAGAAGAAAAAAAAACAGCACGAAACATCAATTCTTTTTATAAGGAACATTCGTTTTGTGCCTGCTGCTTGTTAACGGCATTTTGGTGCGGTAGCACTACTACGAACATTTTCCGATTTTGGCCATACGTGCGTAGAGTCATTCACACATCTCTCTATAGCACAGGAACACCACACCAGTGACTACACTGGCATCATTTATGAGCTGTGTAGAGCTCTAAACAAGATCTTATCCTATATGCGCATTCCTATGGGTATATTGTGTAACTCCTCATGTCTTTAAAAGCTGTATCGGGCCCGCCAGGCAGCGGCAACCGCCATAAATGCACAACAGAGGGCGCCATTCGAGCACTCTAGACGAGCAGAGAGGTGACATAAGTTTTAAAGTGTAGGAAGACGTTTTTTTAAAGGAAATGGCGAATTGTATTAATAACTTACACCAGAGTAAACAAAAATAAAGGAAAAAAACAGAGCATAGTGGCAACAACTACTGCCCCGTTTCAAAGGGGACGCTCCTACCTTCCATTCATCCATCCAGACGTGTGTGGACGGACGACTATGCGTACACGTCCCTGGAGCCTGCTTGGTGGCAGGCGGCCCACCTGCAGGCCTACCCGTTTGAGGGCAACCTGTCAGGCGTTAACCTGTGTCAGGTCCTTCAAGGTAAATGCCATCAGGGTAAAGGCCTTTAGGTCACATCCCCTTGGCACTTAAGGAGTTTAAGTGCCCTCGGTAGCTAGTGCTACTGCACGATATTCCGCACTTAGCCATGCTAAACCATGTCATGCTAAACCAGCCATGCTAAACCGGCTGCTATTTTTTTTGTCGCTCCTAAAATGTGCTGGGAACGTTCATCTCGCTGTGGCCGCTATTTTCAGTCTGCATAAGTCTTGTCGACTACAAACACCTTTAGCGTAGCACTTACTGCTACCGCGTCCCTCAGGCTGCCACTGCCCACGTGCAAATTGAGCTGAGGACGCTAGATGGCGCCACGTTCATGTCAACACCGTACTAGCCTGCCTCGTCGGGACCAATGAGCGCGTGTGCAGTGCGGGGCGGTGTAGGCGGTAAGCGGTAGCAGTGGGCGCTAAGCTAAAGAAATATCAAATATTTAGTACCCCCATTTCTGCCGATACCGCTGTTCTGCTAGAAAAAGAACCTGCTTCCTCATTCCCGCATTGAACTTTACTGTGAAGCCAATGACACCCATGGGATGAATCCAGAGAGTGTATGAGGTGAAAAGATTTATCGGGCTCTTTTCCTCAACAGCAGGAATTAGATGTCAGTCCACACGAGGAAGTATGTCTGGCTGTTCACTCTGAGCAAATAACCGTCAGCTGAATCTGATGACCTATAAAAAGGTGCACACTGGAGTTATGCCGGCATGCTTTCTTGTCTTTTTTTTCCGGGTTGTTTTTTGTCCACAAATAATTTTAGTGCTCTTCTGTGCGGGCTAGATGTCTGTACGTGCCTTCCAACACTGAGGTTATGCTTCACGCAGTGATGCGTGAGCTTTTGCTAGTGTAATTTTTTATTTTGTAGCTGAAAACATCGTCGAGGGACCAGTCTGTTTCTAATGTGCTACCATTAGTTGCTTATTGAAAAACAGGTTATGGGCACGATAAATATCATCCAATTAGTGCAAATTGTCATCATGATTCTTGTGAAACAGCATCTTAAAACTTACACTACCTACAAAATTAAAATGACTCTTTACCAAAATAAAGCGGCAGTCTGGAGACAAGGGTTTCTGCTCATGCCATTTAGCAGTTTTCTTCCTGAAGAAAAGCTACTTCTTTTCTAGCCAATAAAAAGGATGACGCCTAATTATGTCAAGGCCAATGCCCTTCCTCTCTGTTCATGCTATTGCTTGACGAATGATGGGTCATTGTGGCAAAACTTCGTTGCTCAAGATAAACCTGCTATTGGATATACTAGCCACCTTTCATCGAGGAACAAGTCACCGGTAGATACTAATAACGATGAAACGTTGGATTGTTAACTCATAGTTCCGATTTTCAGTGTATCCCAGTCAAAAACGAGAAGAGTTTCTCTCTGCACAACAAATTTTTTGTACTATTTTTGCCAAGAAAGTAGTAATAAAACAAAATAATTGTATCAACAACATAACTTTCTGTAGTTACTACAGAAAATTACTGGAGAAAAAGTATAGTACTGCAGAAAAAGAAAAATGCTACAAGACAACAGAAGTAGCTGGCATTAAGACGCAGGTGCAAAATATTTTATCGTATTTTATATACTTATTTATTTCATTCTACCTCAATGTCCACAAAAGCACTGAATGAGAGGGAATATCAAAGTTAAGGAATATAGAAAAAATAAACCATAATAACGGTACAACGGCGGTACAAGGCAAATACAGGAAAGGAACACAAAATTGATAGAAAACGGAGTTAAGATAACATTACATAGGAAAATAGAAAATGAAAACAAAGAACACAACGTTAATGTGATACGGTTGTGTCATATTTTTTTTGTCGGGGATCAACATCTTGTGTCCATTACATTATCCGTCAACTGTCTGTTGCGAAAGTGCTTTTTTAAGTGCACTTGCCTTTCCAGACGAATCAACTTGGTTCAAGAAAAATTCATCTTTAACATGTTTATCGGTTTCAATATATTGGAACAAGATGATGCCAACAATTAATGTGGCTATGAACGCATTGTCTTCATCAGATTGCCGTTATCTGTGCGTATGTCATTTTGAAACAAAAAGAGTGAGGTTTGATGATGCATAAATTGCCACTCATCTCAGCTACAACTTTCTACAGGAACACTGTGGCGTCATTAAACCTGGGCTGCAGGCTGGATCTGAGGAAGATCGCCCTGGAAGCCTGGAACACAGAGTACAAGCTGAAACGTCGCCCGGTACTCATCATGCGCATCAGGGAGCCCAGGACCACGGCTTTGGTCTTCGAAAATGGAAACATACTGTGCAGCGGAGCCGCAGAGTGAGATGAAATTACGCTTCATGCGTGTTTCTACATTGACGCCTGTATGTGCCACGCTCGGTGAAGTCATGACATCGTCGGCGGCACATTTTCCTTCTCACGCACCCTTGAACACAACCGCTCCGCACCATGTCTGGTTACTGTCCATATCTACTCTAACGCTCCCTCCAAAGAAAATTCTCTAGAGATTACGCATGCACTATTGCATAAAGACGACTCTCCTCCCTGCCCCCTCCCCCGCACAGTGTTACTCAACGCTATAAATGGTAGGAGCATTTTGCAGAAACCTAGATATCATTCAAAATTGGTTTACTGGCTTTACTTCCAGTGAATTCTTCTATATTATGCTTTTTGATTTTGCAATGCCCTTGGCTGAGGTGCCCAAGTGCATCTGTTGAAAATACAGTTCATAGTGCGGAACTCAAAGACTCGATTATTGATTGCTGGCACTAGAGAACATCTATGGATTATACGTATTGATTTCAATTGATGTACATTCGGTGACTTTTTATGTGTCTCTAATGATTTGAAGTTAGAGTGTTCGCGTGGACCCAAACTATAAAAAATTGGCGGTGGTTTAGCTCTGGTTAAACCTGAAGTGACGTGATAGCTACAGCTGGCTGGGTGAAACTTGGTCAGTTGAATTGCAAAGTCAATCTTTCGCCACTTCATTTCGCTGGGCGTTCCTTCTTCACCTTTGCCCAACTTGACACGGCGCATGCGCACAGCTGTTGCAGCTCGGTTTCGCCGGCGTGCCGTGCTGCCAGCAGCAGCAGCTGCTCCGCACCACGCCGTTCGTCATGTGACCAACCACGTTACGAACCATGTGATCAGCCATGGTGCCACGCCGCCGGCTGCTGCTCCGCACCACGTGACCAACCATGTAACAGCGTGGCGGCGCAGCTACGGGGTGGCGGCGCAGCCACAGGGTGTCGGTGCAGCCATGCTAAAGGCTCGAAAAATACTACCGTAATGTGCCTATAGCTACAATATCTGTGAGAGAATAACCCCGTCGGTAATTTTTTTCACCTCTTAATTGCCTAGGACGAGCCGGAAATGAGGCATGTTGAATGGCGCATTTCATATAGCAAAAACTCTTAATGTGTATCTTAGTGGACCTGCACATTCAAGAATCTAATTTCCGAGAATCAAAAACCAGTATTCTTAGGTATTTTGTATTCGCGGGATGCACACACGCACCACTGCTGCAATTCTAGCAGCAATGAGCTTTTTATGGCACGAATGCTTTCATGAGCCACATATATTTTCCAGCAAGAAAAAAATCACAGTGAGGAGGCTTTCAGGAAAACTTGTGAATAGAGTAAATAATATTCCTTATAGCTGCGAGCTTGGCAGCCTGGCTTCAACAATTTTCATTCTGACAGGTTTTCACAGTGTAATAACTCAGTCCAGAAAAAGAAAAGAGCCATGTAAAAAAGACCGCAAAATAGTTTGCTGTTTTGTCGCTACCGCAAAATTTTGTTTTGTGGTATTTTTCAGTACTGTTGTACTTTTCATATAGTGATTCTGTTCACGCTATAAAAATTTCTGTCATTTGCAAAAGTTTTTGAGCAAAAACATTACAGCAAATTTCTTGTGATGACAAAACTTTTTCTGTTGTCTTTTTCAACTTCTCATACCACCTGACACCTTACTGGAGTGCGGCATGTTGATGGACCTCATGATATGTTTTTCCTGATTGAAATACACACCTTATGGAAAACTAGAATGGTGGGCAGGCAGTGTGAATCAATTGTTTTGACGAACATGCATCTCAGAAAGAAAAAGCGATTTTAGAATCTCATTTTATTTAATGACAAGTCTCCTTATTTTTGTCACTGTTTCCAACCATTGCGACTGTTTGTGAGGACTTGAAGAAATAGACTGATCAGCTTACTGTCCATTGCCCACAAGGTATTTGCTAAGGTAATCGCAAATAGAATCAGGAGAACCTTAGACTTCGATCAACCAAATGATCAGGCGGGATTTCGTAAAGGATACACGAAAATAGGCCATTTCAAACTATCTGACAGGTGATAGAGAAATGCAAAGCGTATAATCAACCCCTATATGTAGTGTTCGTTGATTACGAGAAAGCATTTGACTCACTGTTAACCACAGGAGGCATCGTGGAATCGGGGTGTAGAAGAGCCTTATGTGAAAATACTGGAAGATATTTATAACAAATATGCAGCTGCTATAGTCCTTGATAAAGTCGGCAATAAAATTCCAATAAGGAAGGATGTCAGACAGGGAAACACGATCTCGCCAATGCTATTCACTTCCAGTTTACAGGAAGTTTTCCGAAGCCTGAACTGGGAATGCTGGTGTTAAGAATTAATGGAGAATACATGAGTAGTTTCTGATTCGCTGATGACATTGCCTTGTGTAGTCACTCAGGAGATGAGCTGCATAGCATGATCAATGAGTTAGACAGGCATAGCAGAATGGTGGGTCTAAAAATTAACATGCAGAGAACCAAAGTTACGTTAAACAGTCTCACAAGGGATCAGGAGTTCACGATTGATAGCGGGGTGCTAGAACTGTTAAAGGGATATGCAGGCAGTGGCCGCCAATCAGGATCATGAGAGGGAAATAACTATAAGGGTAAGAATGGGGTGTAGAACATATCGCAGGTTATCTCAGATCATGAATGCCAGTTTACCAATATCCCCCAAGAAAAAGCGCACGACAGCTGTATCTTACTTGTACTCACCTACGGGGCAGAAACGTGGAGGCTAGCGAAAAGGGTTCAGCTTAAAGTTAAGTACAAGGCAGCAATCCATGGAAAGAAAAATGATAGGTGTAACATAAAGAGACCGGAAGTGGGCAGAATGGGTGACGGAACAAATGCGGGTTAATGACATCCTATTCGAAATCAAGGGGAGGAAATGGGCTTGGGCAGGGCATGAAATGTGAAGGCAATATAACCGCTGGTCTTTAAGGGTAACGGAGTAGATTCCAAGGTAAGGCAAGTGTAGCAGGGGCGGCAGAAAGACTGGTGGATGAGATTAAGAAGTTTGCGGGGATACGGTGGCGGCAGCTTTCAAATGGCAGGATTAATTGGAGATACATGGTAGAGGCCTCTTTGCCCTGCACTGGGCGTAGTCATGATGATGATGATGATGTTGAATGTTTTGCGCAGGAAGAGAAACAAATTGGCACTCTTGAAGCATGAAGAGAAATCTTATTTGTTACTTGTTTCGCAGTGACGATCAGAGACGGAAAGCGTGAGTGTGGAATGCTGTGAAACACCGAGGCAGAATTGGAAATACCGTCACGAGTGTCACATAAACGGGAAAAACCGCCTAGCAAGGCTGCAAACTAAAGATTTTTGGATTCAGTACTGCTGTGTGTCATTATTTACAATGTGTTTGCATCAAACACTGGTATGGAATAGTTGTTTATGGCATGGTATTATGTGAAATTAACAGAGCCAAATGTGTCAATATATGCTTTTTACTTTGCAGTGAACTGAAGGCCAAGGTTGCTTCAAGGAAGTTTGCCCGAATCATACAGAAGCTGGGATTTGACGTAAGAAAATTTTCATTACAAGAAGTAGAATAATGAGCTTACTGGTGTCTAACTAAACTAAATGTGTGCCCACGCCTGTAAAAAAATCACCATCACAAAATACGCTATAGGAAAAGGTGCTGTCCGGGAACCTGTTTTGTGTAGAGAAATTGCTACACACAAGACACAGCACATTGTTGTTCTTTCTTATTCAAGTTATGTAACTCGAATAAGAATGGTTTGCAGTGAACTGAAGGCCAAGGTTGCTTCAAGGAAGTTTGCCCGAATCATACAGAAGCTGGGATTTGACGTAAGAAAATTTTCATTACAAGAAGTAGAATAATGAGCTTACTGGTATCTAACTAAACTAAATGTGTGCCCACGCCTGTAAAAAAATCACCATCACAAAATACGCTATAGGAAAAGGTGCTGTCCGGGAACCTGTTTTGTGTAGAGAAATTGCTACACACAAGACACAGCACATTGTTGTTCTTTCTTATTCAAGTTATGTAACTCGAATAAGAATGGTTTGCAGTGAACTGAAGGCCAAGGTTGCTTCAAGGAAGTTTGCCCGAATCATACAGAAGCTGGGATTTGACGTAAGAAAATTTTCATTACAAGAAGTAGAATAATGAGCTTACTGGTATCTAACTAAACTAAATGTGTGCCCACGCCTGTAAAAAAATCACCATCACAAAATACGCTATAGGAAAAGGTGCTGTCCGGGAACCTGTTTTGTGTAGAGAAATTGCTACACACAAGACACAGCACATTGTTGTTCTTTCTTATTCAAGTTATGTAACTCGAATAAGAATGGGGTGGAGTGTACTTGGCTGGTTCTCTCAGGTCACGAATGGTAGCTTATCAATATCACTCAGAATAAGAGCATATAAGAGCTGTGTCTCACCAGTACTGAATAAGAGCATATAAGAGCTGTGTCTCACCAGTACTCACCTATGGGGCAGAAACATATAGGCTGATGAAAAGGAGTCATCTTAAGAACAACCCAGTAAGCTATGGAGAGAAAAATGATTGGTGTAACATTAAAAGAGACAGGAACAGCGCAGAGTGGGTCAGGGATCAAGCAAGGACTTGACATGATAGTCGATATAAAGATAGAAGAAATGGTCTTGAGAGGGCATGTAATGTGAAGGCAAGATAACCGATGGTACTTGAGGGTAACGGACTGAATTCCAAGAGAAGCAAGCGTAGCAGGGGGTGGCAGAATGTAAGATGGGTGAATGAGGTTTATTAATTTACGGGGTTAAGGTGGCAGCAGCTGGTCCAGAACATATTTGGACAGAGAAAAAAAATAATGTTGCCCACCCCGCACCTACGGCACAACGGGCTGAAGGTTCAGGACAGGGTGAATTGGAGACATATGAGAGAGGCCTTTGTACTGCAGTGGGTGCACTCAGGCTGCTGGTGATGATGATCTAACCTCCCTCCTCTAAAGGCCTGTAGCCCTTTGCAGATAGAAGTATACAGAGAGGTGAGCACACGTGGCCAATGGCACATGGGTAGGCAGTGTATGTATAGTACAATAGGAATAGCCGGCTCTGTGTTGAAGAGTAAGAGCATTGATAAACCCTGGCAATGAGAGTGAATAAATTTGATGTGATATTGTCTCCAGTGCAAGCTGGCAAGCAACAAAAACACGACGCACCTAATCGCCTTCTGCCAACATGTCTTGTCGCGCAGAGCTTGTTGGCATGGGTACCGAAGTGTAATGGGCACAGTTCGCAATTGAAGGGACGGTGAGGAGAAGTCCATGCAAATATTAGTCCAAGAATCAATTGATTCCTTGCCTCTTTCTGGGTACGTCGATGCTTTCCCGGCATCAGAAAACACTTTTATCGTGGGAAAAATTGGTTGTGAAAATCTTCCCGCTGGTCGATTCAAACTCGTGATGTCCTTCCCGAAAAGAATGGGTTTCCGCCGTTTTCAAGTGAATGAGCCATGTGACACAGCCTCCGGGATCTGCGCAAAAGAACTTGGGTCTATGAAATTGGCCACTAATGGGGAGACCTCTATTTAATTTTTGCCTTTTTGCTATTTTATAGATACTCCGTGTCCTGTTAGAGCGCCCTTTTAATGATCAGAACCAGACAATATTCATAACAGGGCAACTTTCAATTTGTCCTCGTTGCGCCTTTAATTGGATAATAGTGCGTTGTGCAAACCTGACAGGTCTCTTCGGGAAGCAACCAGGCGTGCATTATGCCAACCATGACACTTCTTTTTTCGAGTGGTGCATCTAGCAGTAAAAATAAAAGCGCGAGACCATGGTCGCGTATTGCTTGACGGAAAACGCCATGGTCACGTAAAGGTACAGTCTTGGTCGAAAGTCTTAAGGCAGCTGCGTTCAGCTGTAGCTACGTTCAAAACACAAGTCAAGCAGGAAGCTTCTCTACCGCAAGAAGGAACCTTTTGCTTTCATTCCTAGGTCATTCGGTCTTTTTTAAAAGAGTGCTGTAATGGCTCTGTTATGCGGCTGAAACAAACAGCCTTTGGCCTTAAGAATTTTGACCAAGACTGTGCCTTTAGCATAGTGCGTACCGCTACCGCTTAATATACCACGCCCTTGCACAGGCGTTGATTGGGCTCGAAGCGATAGGTTTCGGGGCTCTACGAGAACGTGGTGCAATCTGCCACCCCAAAGGCTGCATATGCGTATGCGCAGAGGCACGCGCTACACTAAAGGTATTTTATTCTTCCGTCTCACAACCGGTGATATACATAGCTTGTGCGGGCTCCTGCTCATAACACTTTAGTTGGCGGTGGCGCTGGTAGCGTCCGTTTTAAGGCGAAAGACTTTCTTGGCTCATGAGTGGCGTGGACAGAAGTTATCCGCACAAACTGTCACTCATAAGTTGTGTGGTAAATAAAACAAAAATGTAAAAGTTGATTAAGCAACAGTTCTGAAGTGACGTATATATAATGAAATAATTCAGAAATAAAAAATAAAAAGTAAAAGTAACAAATATAAAAACAAAAAAGGATAAAAATTGCAGGATGCTTAGGCTTTGAAGTAGAATGACGTTGTGGGCTAGTTGGTTTATTGCAGAAAAAAGGTTAGTACTGCGTGAATGAGACACGACAGGCGAACAGTGTTGTCGTTTTTGTTCCTGTTCTCCTGTCGTGTCTCGTTCGTGTAGTACTAACCTTTTTGCTGCTTAAGCTTCGTCTTTAAGAGTGGGACGTGGCACTGTGTTGCAGTGTTGCCAAGGGCCCTGGCCACGAAATGCCATCGGCCCGTTCGGCGCGAGGCCTTGCCCGTTGAACAATTTAAGGAGAAGAAATGACGCCGGTCTCACTCGGTTGGGACACAAACCGCGCCACAAGGGAAGGAATATTTCCGACGGGCGGTGCCGACAACTACAGCTACTACTACTATGACGCCAACGGCGTCTCGACCGAAGGAGCTGCATGCGCTGTCGCGTAAAACAGAAAGTGAAAAATGCAAGGAGAATGAGAGGACAGGGAAAGGTGTTTGCATTTGCGCTTTTAAGCAGACTTGAGGGCAATCCCGTAATTGTTTGACACCAGACAAAACTTCAACATGAGTTTCACCGCCATTTAAAGTATGAGAGAACTGTGGCAGTACCATTGTGTATTTTGCTGTTGACCGGCGATCTATGCTTGTCGACAACATTGCAGGCCCATTTCCTCAACTTCAAGATTGCGACTATGGTGGCCACATGTGACATTGGATTTATGATACGTCTCGAAGGCCTCCTCCTGGCGACAAGAGGGCTCGCGAGGTACGATCTTTTGCTTTCTCTTACCTTGTCCTAAAATGCCATGAAAGCTATAAAAAGTACAGCATCTTATTGCAATGAGGAGCTTTTTAGTTGCTGTGTGTGTGAGCGTATCCATGCTGTTAATTTTATTCCATTAGAAGTTTTTTAGAATAGAATTCTTGATGGAAATATTTTGGAGCAGAGCCTAACAATCAGATCCATTTCTATGGAGTGCAGCAAGCAGTTGTCAGTTTCTTATACGTCTCTGAGATGTCTGCAACCAAAACTTTTTTTTCTTAAACGCAGAGGTATTTCATGTCCGTGAATAGTCCAGTGTACAAAAATTAAGGGGACACTTAAACTGCGCCTTTAACGGTATGACGCGACAGCTTTAACAGTGGTTTCTGTTTAGACACAGTTACTCTTTGTTCACATTCACACATTTATCGCAGATAATGCAGTTTTTACATTCTTGTCTTAGAACTTTTCCACGTGGCATTGTGTTCATATACTCCTATTTTAATTCGTATCTAACCAAGCTTCATGTCTCTAGTTCGTTCTAGTAATTACCATATTAAAAAGGTTCAAATTAAGTCAACACTACCACACATCACCCTTCGCTGTATCTCAGTCAAATCGACGGTCCAACGTGACAGTCTGTAGCATGGCTAGTGACCCAAGGGTCGTGTTTTCAAAAACTGAATGAAATTTGGACTTTTACTTTGCATAAAAAAGTACTTCTAATTTACATTACAAGTCCTGTTTTCATTTAATCTCATTCCTGACATACACCCCTGATGTGAGTTTTCTGCAACACTAACAACGCGAGGCCTACCGGTGAACGGGGGCCTTAGTGCTATTATGTTAAAAATTCAGAGGATGGTTACGAGTATTGTAACGCAAGTGGTCGAAAGTTATCGCCGAGAGATTGCTGTCTTGAAGCTGCAACAAGAACATCGGCTGCTGAGGCACAGTCACGGCAGAGAGGTTCTCAAGCCACAACCAGTCCCATACTGAGAAGCTGTAGCCGAGCAGGTTGTCCAGAATCTAATTCGTGAATGCCTCGTTAGAGCCTCGGTATTGACTACTGGCTTGGCTTGCCGATTCCGTCACCTCGCTTTTGACTCAGTCGCTGTGCTGAAAACTTGAGCCCAAGAGTTCACTCAGGAGCTCCTCGATCTGGTCAATGATTCATTGCAAACATGGCTGCCGCACTCATGGAAGATAGCGAAAATAATATTACTCTTAGAAGCTTCAACAAAAGGTTTTCATATTGATAATATTTGTAGAATAGCTATAAAATCCAATTTGGTAAAGCTCATAGAAAGAATTCTGCACAGTCGCCTATCAGAGTGTTTCAGAAATCAACGCATTGAGCTCTGCTGAGAAGGGCTTTCATCATGGAGGCTCAATATAGTCTGCCCATGTTGATTTAGAGAGCAGAATCCACCTTGCTATGCGGCAACAACGAAGTATCAGCGTTGTAGACGCTTGACACTGCTAGAACATAGGACAGTGTTGAGCATTCTATCCTCCTCACCAAATTATCATTAATACACCCACTGTTCTGCATTTATGCATGGATCTACAACAATTTATGCATGCTACAACTCAGACACCTATGCCCAGACCATAGGTGTGCCACAAGGTTCGGCGCACTTATTTTTAGGGGTGTGCGAATAACAAATTATTCGAATACGAATCAAATACGAATAATTAGTTTCGAATATCGAATCGAATATCGAATAATCTAGGACAGACGCATTTAACCACTACAAAACATTTATTTGAGCATTCAAGAACATCACAGTTCAACTATCAATGAGTAAATGAACACAAAAGGTGTGTGCGGCTGCACAAAAAGCACCAAAGTCTAGAACAATATTCTTAGAAGAGTGGAATTATCACAGAAAATGACTAGTACACAGCACTGATTAAGGCTATCTTGCCATAAGCACAAAAGCACTTTGCTGGGATGAACATTAAAGGTTGTCGTGAAGGAAAACCAGCTGCTCCACATGGTCAGGCAGAAGTCTTTCCCTTCTAGCTGAAACGACTTCTCCAGCCACAGAAAATGTCCTCTCACTTGGCACTGAAGTGGCGGGTATTGCGAGGTACTTCGTGCACAGCTTTGACAGACTAGGGTACCTGAAAGAACCCACGCTCCGTCACCAGTCGCATGGGTCACTGTCTCGTTTCAACAATGCCTCCTCTGAATAAGCTGCAAACTCCCATCCTGCAGCAGAAACTGCTTCAGTTTCCACAGCATTCTTCAGTAAATTGTCAAATGCATTCCAGACATTACAAGACTGCTGTGCACAGAGTTCTGGCCTCTGTTTCTTAGCTTCTGGGTCAGGAGCACACCGGGACAGATTTTGTAGCACTAAATCTTTTAGCCATATCTTTTCCTTGTCGGCTCTGAATACGGTGGATTTGAAGCGTGGGTCCAAAAACATGGCCAGGCATGCCTCCTTGTCCTCTGCATACAGGGGGAACCTTGATCTGATCGAGCATGCCAGGGCTGTATGAAATCCAGTAGTACCAAAGAAGTTTGCAAGATAATGCAGCATTCCAAAAATGAGTGGTATTTGAGCTGAAAGTGATGAATACGTATCTGTACTGGCGATAACAGTGGCTTCGAAGACTGGCTTGAGCGTTTCTACATATTCAGAAGCCTCTTTCCATTCCTGTGAACTGAGCCCATCAATGCTGTTGTCTGAAGTGGCAAGGTCAACAGTGACTGCCTCCTTTAGTTCCAAGAGACGAGATAGCATTAGGTACTGGCTGTTCCATCTGGTTTCTACGTCTTGCACCAGACGGAGAGGATCTTTGCCTGTATTTTTTGGTATTCTAGCCTTTTTTGTGCCAATGAGCTGTGCTTATAGTGACCAACAATGTGTCTGGCCTTCTTGCACAGACGATCAATGGGCGGCGTACGAGATCTTGCGTCGTTAAGGGCTAGCTGCAGGGTGTGGGCGAAACACGATCGCTCAGTCCACGGGAGCCTCCTGACAGCGGCACGGATGTTGCGCCCATTATCTGTCACGATGTATTTTTCACAGTTGTCGGGTATCTCCCACTCGCTGCACATCTCGTCCAGCATAGCTGCGATGTTTTCAGCACGGTGACTGTCAGCCATATGACGCGTGTTAAGCGTGAACCGCTGTATTTGAAAATTAGGAGCTAGGAGATGGCAAGTGAAGCTTACGTAGCTTTCGTTCGCTCGCGATGTCCGCATATCGCTGGTAAAGGCAACAGCTGCAGTTCCGCCTTCAAAAGCGTTTCTAAGCTCCATTTTCACCTTCTTCCGCGTATCGTCATACATGCGCGGAACAAGCACCCGCGAAAGTGTAGAGCGCGACGGTAGGCGATAGTTTGGAACAGCAGCTGCCAACAGCTCTTTAAACCCGCGGTCTTCAACGACGCTGTAGGGCTGCAAATCAAGCGCCACCATGGCAGCGACCTTGCTATTTAGTGCTTGCGTCTTCTTTTGTGAAAGCGGCTCTGTCGGGCGCACGAAGTCGGCCATGGTCGGCTGATCTTTCTCCGGCACACCTGCAGCCATCTTTCGATACTCTTTCATCTGGGCCGCATGCAGCTTCAAATGGTTGACAAGCGGCGTTGTCGTACCTGAAGGCGTTCGAAGCACTTTGCTGCACGTGGTGCACTCCGCCGTCGACGGCGATGTCTTCACAAAGTATTTCCATGCAGCGCTCTTTCCTTTTCGGTTTCCACATCCTTAGTTCGCCATGGCACGAATCAGAGTCGGACGCGCCGTCGCAGGTATAGCCACAAAGAAGCTCACCAGCACAATCAGCTACCCCGACGTTACGCATGGCTCTGAGCGCCGCCATGTTGCTATGTCGATGTCGATAGGACTTTCGAACCGAAACAAACGACGATGCCCGCAGTAAAATATTCGGCTAAACAAGAATATTCGCGTCGCATCGAATATTCGAAACAACACGAATACTTGGTTTTCGAATCGAATACGAATACTAAAATATAGTATTCGGTTAATATTCGAAAATTTCGAATATTCGCACACCCCTACTTATTTTCAATATGTTGATGTGCGACAGTCTTGTACACCCTGACTTTACAGTTTATGCTTATCCAGATGACACAACCTTCTTTGCCTCAGCAACAGACATTCATGCCCTATATCTTTCTCACCAGGCTTACTTCAGTGCACTCGACGTTAGGCTGGATAAGATTAATTTGGTATTAAATGTGCACAAAAGTTGCGTGCTAGTTTTTCAATCCAACATGCCTTTATATATCTTGTTACACTATCACTCCAACAAGAAATCACAGGTGGAACCTTTGATGTAGCTAGGCGTTACTTATGATGCTATACATTTGGCGGCCCCACATCAAGACTAATGTTGAGAAACGTGAGCGTGCACTCTGTAGGCTGCTATGAACAAGTAATAAGAATTTGGTCTTGTAGTAAATGGCCAACGGTGTGAAAAAGTGATCTCTCTTTCCCCTCTTCTTTTTCTCTCTCCCTCCGTTCCACTTTCCACACATAGGGTAGCATACTGGGCGTAGCCTAGTTAACCTTTCTGCCCTTCCATTTATCATTCTCTCACTCTCTCTCTCTCTCTTGTCATGCGCCGGGAGACGCTATTTTGGAATTTGGCTGCGTACTCTTTGCTAGCACCCCTAAATATAAGCTTCATCCGTTGCTGCTGTCAGAAAGGCACGCACTATGCTTTTGCCTAGGTCGGCCTCACTCAGTTTCTACTGAAGTTCTGTACCTGGAGGCTCGTGTTCCCGACATTAACTCCCTTTCCCACCTTTTAACTGTCAGGACTTTTTGCAGGCATTTGAATCTGCTCCTGGTATGGCTACACCTATTTTTGTCTCCCACCCAGCCCTCCTTCTCCCTCGCCATTGGCCAAGTTTCCACCTGCCTCAAGTTGTTTTTACTCAGAACCTTTTATTGAACATTGGTGTGGATCTCAATTTTGTATGCAGAGTTGTTTATGCAACGTCCCCTGTGGATATTGGTTTTGGTTTTATTTTCCCACCTAATGCGAAGCATCTGTCTGCCAGGCCGCTAACTGGTCTCCACTCTGATCACCTTGAAAGTTTCCCACATCACATTGGGATTGGTACAGGTGCATCTGGAGCTGGCCAAAAGGCAGCAGTTGGTATTTCTGAAAATCTCTTTTTTAAAGGTTTTCAGTTCGTGTGCCGGATTACACGCCCATATTTCTTGCGGAGTTTATGGCTCTTGGGCTAGCTGCTTTGAAAATTCCCTCCAATGCTTCTGAGGTGATATTCCTCTCAGATTCTCTCTCTCTGTTTTGATGGCGCTGATGTCCACAGAGACACCAGCGCTTTAGCCGCTCATAAGGTCTTTTATTCCCAGATGGGTGAAAGAGGTGTGCCTGGTTTGTATTCCAGGTCACTGCAGTATTTTTCAAAATGGTGCAGCAGATTTCTTGGCAAAATCGGATCTGAATGCACTTGTTGCCTGTAGCATCCCTAATCTCACTCTGTTAGGAATGTCTCATATTCAGCGTTATCAGTATATAGCCACCACATGCAACGATCCCTTGCTCTTTACCGTTGACTGCCTACATATCATGTACCCGTAGAAGGCTAGCGCGTGTAAATCCCGGCAGTGTGAGGTAGCGATGACTCTCATGCAGTGCATGATCCCCCGCTTAAATCTTTACGTAAGTAAATGCGGGTTCAGTCTCCCAAAAACCTTTGCGTGACTTGTGGGGAAGTAGAAACATTGGAATATTTCCTACTCTCTTGCTGAAGGTTTACACATCAGAGAAGGACCCATCAAGAAATTCCAATTACAAAGATGGGATTCACTTTGTCGGTCCTGCTTCTTCTCTCCTTCAGTGCGAGAGCCAGAGGTTTTGCATGGCATCAAGTTTGTGGATACCTCCACAATTACATAATAGCTACTGGTCGATTCCCTTGCTAATTTAATCCAAAATTTCCACATTTAAAAACTCTTTCAGTGATATTAATGTACTAAATTCTCTGATCTTGTCTCCCATTTTTTTATTTACACTTCAATTAATCTCTGACCTATTACTTAAAAAACAATAAATAGCTTGGCACCAGTTTGCCTTCTTCTCTTGGCAATCTTCACTGATGAACCCTGGCATATCGCCATCGTGGGTATGTGCTTTCACTAGAGCAACAATAAGAACAGAGTCATCGTGCCTTAGTTGCATTTGTTTTTTCTTCTGCTGCCAGAGATTTTGAGTCTTCTCTGTTATGTCGCTTTCCTACCATCTGCATGGGATGTGCATAAGGCTGGATTGTTTTAGTGGGCTAGGCATTTTTGGCCTGGACCTCAAATTTTCCAGGTCTCTAATTAGAGGCACTGAAGATGTTGCTTCCTCTATTTAATTTCAGCAAGGATGGTAAGACACACTGTGGCAAGGCAGTGTGTGGGCGTGTTGGTTTGTTGGCCTCAAATAAATATTGCACATACTCACTATGGGGGAGTGGCCAAGACACAGGCAGTGAATTGCTGGGAACAGGAGTGTTAAAGGGGCATATAGAAGTAGTAACAGGGCATAGGGCGACAGATTGGATGCCGAAATTACGGGTACCTGTTAACTAGGAGATTGAAGACGGGACAGTGCCTTTATGTGCAAGTTGGATGTTGTTGTTAGCCTTTCAAAAGATGGCCCATACCTTCACTGGGGGATCGGCCAAGAATCAGGAGGCAGAGGTTGCTAGTCACCTGTACGAGATAAAGGCAAAGGTAGAGCACGTGGGAAAGCAACACTGGTGAATTCTACCTCAACAAGGGCATAGCCTGAGAAGAGACAGGAGTTTAAAATAAAAAAATAAAGAGGAATTAAAAAAGAATAATGAAGTCAAAATGAAATAATGGACAGAAAAAAAATATTGTAACACTTGCCATGGCAGTCGATGAGGCTAGCAAGAAATTTTGAACAGCGGTGCAAACAGATCTTAGGCTGAACACAAGCATGGTGGCACCAAATGGTAGCAAGAGCGGGCTGCTCAAACTAAGCCCAATATGCTGCAAAGGCTCCTCTAGCAACTATTTTCTCAAAGAAGTGACATGGCGACAACAGAGCCAAAAATAATACACAGAGGAGAGATAGCGCCAAACCAAACCTGTGTGGATATGGCAGCGCAGTCTCATCAGATATAAGGTGCCAAGATTGACAAACTTCTCTGCTCCAACAATATCTCAGGTGCTGATAATCCGCCGATGTTAAAAGTACTGTGTCTTGTGTGCTTAATAACGCACTTCGCCAAAACCTAGATGCTGTGATATAGGCTGTAGCTGGGAGGATAGGCAACACAGGGCCACTTAGGAAAGTCTTTGCGAGGTTATCACGTATTTCGTTTACTGTCACACTGCTGCGACTTCAAGCCTCTATTAAATCAGCAAGGCTCGAATGTGAAGGAAGCAGGGGTAGCATTTTTAAAGTGGGAGTGTCAACATGCGCTGCGAGAAACGAACAAAAAGATAAAGATAGGTATAGGTAATGACTGCTGCTGTAGTATTTAGGGGTCTAGCTTCCGTAAAACAAGTACTACTGCCAGAGACTGCTTGAAAGATAGGGGTGGAGTCCGGAAGGTGCAGAGAAGAGGACCAGTGTAAACGCAAACAGAATATTCCCACACCTGCCTTTTCACTGATTTGCGAGGCGCCACTTGCTATTGCAATATTTTTAGGTGGGGCCCGTAAATGATCTTCTAGTTCACCATTTAGAATACCGAGTGGTAAATGTTTTGCATTTTGGGGAAAATGTCATCGAAAACACAATGTGGATAGAGGGCCCGCTGCTTAACACTGGAAGGATGTTATACATTTTTCACATCTAAAGGCCCAAATAGTCTTTGCACAAGCACAACCTGTGGGGTATGAAAACGAAACCTGTGGGCACCAAAAAAGGAGCTCGGCTGGCAACAGAAATTGCTCTGCGAACAGTAGAACTGTGATTCATGGAATCATATGTAAGTCTTCACAGTTAGAAAGTGAAGTCGAGATAAGAGAGCAGGAATGCAGACGTCAAGGTACAGCACATTGATAGCCACAAATTTGTGGAGGCCAAGGCACATTCGAAGCGCTTCCCTCTCAGAAGGATGAGAGGATGAAGTTTGTATGTAGCTGAGCCTGCAAACAACACAGATCGGAATTCTAAGATGGGCCTGACGTATATTATGCAAATCATTAGTAGCGTATCTCTGCGCATGCTATCCCGATGACAGCACAATCTAGGGAACATGCCCGCGGTACAAGCCCCTTTTACTGCGACATGGTCAATGTGGGGCCGCCAGGTGAGTTTCTCATCATAAATGACCCCTACATGTTTCAGAGATGGAACCTGAGGTATTGGTTGTAATTGACATGTAAGAGAGACCACTACAGGATCCTATAGAGAGAACATTTTAACTGTTAATGTTTAACTGTTAACTGTTAACATTTAATTTCAAGTGAAAGCTGCTCAGACAGTGCTCAAGAGTGCTCAAATATGATTACAACTGATCATAGAGGGAATGTATATCAGGTGCAGCCACAAAAAACGCAGTCTTCTATATGGCTGCAAGTGCGAACGTGGCGATGGAGAGAAATGGAGCTGGAGCTCAGCAGAACATTAAACAGCACAGGTGAAAGGACAGCTCCATGCGGTATGTCTCTCGTTTGTACTCCTTTGAATGAACACCATTATGGACGTAACAAAATTTGCTGCTATAGAGAAATGCAGATAACCATGCTACTAAATAATCTGGAAACTGAAGAGACTGCAAGCTATGTATTAGGATGGAGTGTTCTACACTGTCGTAAGTTTTGGAGATGGCTAGCGTAACAAAAGCAGCGTTCAGGCGTTCACCACGAGCAAAGCGAGTTCGGCTCTCAAGATCAGCATGTGCATTCCTTATCGAATATTGTAGCCGGAAACAGAGTTGACACGGGCTCAGAATAGTTCTGTGGTCCATGAAGGGGCTGAAACCCGAATTAGTAACACCTTTTATATTAATTTTACCACGTTCCATGTTAACTAAATAGGCCTATTATTACCATAATCATAGCTTCCACCATGATTTTTAAGTAAAGGGATCACCTTGGCCAGCTTCCACTAGGAAGGTATCCAAGCATGTTTGATAGCACAGTTTACTAGGTATTACAAGCAGTCGGGAGACTCCGCAAAAAGAGTCTTGAGCATCTTTGTAGTGACACCATCAGGACGGGGAGCAGCAGCTGGCAACCTCTTAACAACTTGTGAAAGCTCTGGTAGATTAACTTTAGAGACAATTATTTGGTGGAAATTGCACAAACATTTGTGGCAAAGGTAGTAGAGACAAGAACTGGTTTTACAGGACCGTGCAATAGATGACACATTCGTCAGCAAATAGGTGTATGTTAGAAGTGATGTTGGAGGGCAAATCATTTATATAATTAAGAAATAGAAGGGGGCCTAAGACAGATCCTTGCGGAATGCCAGGCAGAACAGGGCAAAGTGAGGATGATTGGGAATTAGTGTGAACGAATTGATAACGGTTCATTAAGAAAGCTCTTGTACACATAGGAGGTCTTGGCGGATGGTAATGTCGGACTGGTTGACTATCAGGCAATAGTTGACACAATTGTCAGCAAATAGCTGTATGTTAGAAGTGATGCTGGAGGGCAAATCATTTATATAATTAAGAAATAGAAGGGGGCCTAAGACAGATCCTTGCGGAATGCCAGGCAGAACAGGGCAAAGTGAGGACGATTGGGAATTAGCGTGAACGAATTGATAACGGTCCATTAAGAAAGCTCTTGTACACGTAGGAGGTCTTGGAGGATGGTAATGTCGGACTGGTTGACTATTGGGCAATAGATGACACATTTGTCGGCAAATAGGTGTATGTTAGAAGTGATCTTAGAGGGGAAATCATTTATATAAATAAGAAATAGAAGGGGGCCTAAGACAGATCCTTGCGGAACGCCAGACAGAACAGCGCAAAGTGAGGACAAATGAGAATTAGCGTGAACGAATTGATAACAATCCATTACGGAAGCACGGATCTAATCCAGAACCAAAGGATGAAGGTTTAGGCGTGAAAATTTAAGAATGAGGGTTGCATGAGGGACTTTATCAAACGCTTTTTCAAAATGTATGAATATAGCATCCGTAGAAACCTTATGATCTAGACATGCATGTAAGTCATTAAGGAAGAGAGCAAGTTGTGTATCACAGGAACGACCTTTGTGGAAGCCATGTTGATTAGGATGAAAAAAATTGCAATGATAGAAACTTGGCTTTAAATGCTTTTCGTGCCTAAATATAAATGGTAAGCATTCACGGCGTATGTTGCGCAATATTTCCTGTTGCACCTCTGTGAGAGATGCAACAGGAAGTGAAGAGATACAGCGAAGATGATGTAACAAGCAAAATTGTGCAGCTGCCATGAGGCACCCGACGCCTGCACATTTGGGTCTGCAGTCATTCAGCCCAGACCACAGTGCACATGCCCACTCGTGGGCATTTCGAGTATATGTTCCCTGCAGAGCACGTATACTGGAAGCTTCCACTGCAGGTCAGGATCAGCAATTATGGATGTCGGCCTAGAAGCATAGTGGTTTTTCTTAAGGGTCTCATTACTTTCCTGCTCTGATGCACAATGGGCTTTTATCCAAAACGAGGCAAACTAACCTGAACACAATCCGTGAAAAGCACATGTCTGTTAACGGCACATACCGCAGTGCTATCCCAGTTTATATATGCTTTACATGTTAGAGCAACTCTATATCATGATGCATTTTGATTATAGTAGTAGAGCTGAAATCTGGGTCAGTTGGTACATGTTCAGGAAAAAAAAACTAGTCAAAAGACAGAACACAGCGAGGAGACGAGGTACACAGACGACGACTGGACTAACAACTGTACTTTATTGAGGGAAACTGTCTCACAGGAAACGGTGGCAAAGCTTGCGCAGCTCAGTCAAACAATCTTGCATCTAAAGATAAGCTGCGATCTTGCGCCATTGTTAAAGGAAGCTTAGTTGCTTCTGCATAAGGGTGAATGAAGGATTGCTTATGCAATCATCCTCTTGCATACTAACAAGGAACGCTTAGAGAATTTCGCCCTCCACTTTTTCCTTGCCTCTATCAACAGTACTAACATTTGAAAAGAGCGGGTAACAGCCGCATTCCCGGCAATGTCGAGGCAAGTTAGCGCCATCAGTAGGGGACAGAGAGTTGTGGTGCTTTCTCAATCTTTCATTAATACAGCGGCCTGTTCGGCCAATATATACTTTTTCACAGGTAAGCGGAATTCTGTATACCGCCACATTCTATACAACCACATTCTTCACGGAGTTGTAGACTACTTCACAGAAACCGAGTTTACGCTTCTTCAGGCGGATTAAGAAGGCGTGGTTCTGGTTCTTCCCACGACCACGTTTGGGGAAAAGGCGTTGGCAGCCGTTGACAAGAACTTCAAGCCTGCGAAGCGCAATTAACCCCTCAAAATTGATGTCTGCAACTGTGAGACTACATTGATAAGCTGTCTCAAAGGGTGAAGAATAGCAAAGGGAATTGACTCTAGCTGCTTTTCTCTGCAAAAATGCACAAGGCTGAGTGAATTTGAGAGTCATTGTGACAGAGGCAGGCACTTGGCAGAAGTTAGTGGGCCAGTATTTGCAGCAACATCTACAGTTCATTACTGTTCAGGACCCTTACTGTGTTGCGAGCATGGCTGCAGTGACTGAAGTTCTCGACAAAGGCATCCCTGGAGCCAACAGTGCATTTTCAATTGACATTGAGGACTTGTTTTACAGCATCCTCCATGGCAATCTATTTGTTGCGATGCGTGAGCTGATTGAACAGCAGGACCAAGTTGCCTTTCGAAACGCATGCGTCACTTCTGTGGATACGTTCCTTGAGCTGTTAACACGTTATCTTTCTTCCACGATTGTTCATTTTAAGGATGTTATGTACGTCAATAAAGCACAGTTGCTAGTTCATTCGTTGTGTGCGTGCCTCGTCTCTTCACCGTGTTCCGTCTTTTGACTGTTTTCTTTCCTGATATGTGTATCAGCTTTATGATCAGTGCATCAGCATTTTGATCGGTGCATCAGCAGGATCTGCCTCATTTTTTTATTCAAACAAGGATTTGCGTGCAGATTTTCGAGGCCTTAACCTTTTGTTCTCACAGCTTTTTTAAAAAGTAAAACATATGTTTGAGCTTTCCATTACTGCAAACTTTGGCTCATTTCAGAAAAAAAAACTCGTTACTTCATTATGTGATCTCCAGGAATGTCGTAAAGCACCTTCAAGCTTTCAAGACGCTGCAATAGAGAATTTTTACCCTCAGAGTAATAGCTCTCAGAGGAAGTGCTATCGTGTGTACTCGCCGATTGAACGCAGTTTATTCTCGCAGAAAGTTTCTTGAAATTTGGTAGCAGGGGGCGGCAGAAGGTTATTGGGCAGATGACATTAAGAATTTTGCAGGCATAGTGTGTGCGCAGCTGGCAATGGACAGGGTTAATTGCAGAGACATGGGAGCAGCCTTTGCTTGGCAGTGGGCGTAGTCAGGCTGACGATGATGATTATGACATTCTTTACAAGTGGGTTATATTTTCCTAAATGTTTGAAGCTGTAGAAAACACTTCAAAAACTTGCTGATTTCCGGAATAACTACTTCATCCATTGCACGAAGCAGTTTCCACGCTTGAGAGCGAAGCCAACAACCAGCAATACTAACTCGTGTAGTGGTGGGTAATGCTGTACGATCAAAACACAACCTGAGTTCACTCTAGCACGACTATGTATTCATTGTGAAGCCTGATGGCTACAGGTTTCCACAATCATTAATGTGGCAGACCGAACACAAGAACCCTCAATAACCAGGTGTGTCACCCATATGTTCTCAGATTCCTCGTGGAACATTCGTACAGGCTGTTTGTCGTGAAGGTGAGTTACTGTAGACATGATTCAACAGAAGGCGCTTTGTGGTACTGAGTAGTTGATTTGACGTTCATGGATGCATGGATGGATAAGGCTGAACTCATTAAATCGGGCGATGCCTCAAGCCATCTATCCATGACAACAAATTTTGCGCTTGCCTTGATTTTAGCCACCAATCAGATAACCTTCGCTTGGTTACTTCTAACCGGTTAAAATATACTTTCTCTTCACTGTCCTTAGACCCCAATGCCTTGGATAAACCAGCCCCGCTGCTCTCCACTGTAGGGTGAACCCTTTATAGAAAAATATCAAGTGTTCAGCCGTTTCCTCCTCCTCTCCGCACGCAACCCACAACGCGTCTATCTCGTGGTACTGACTCTATATGTCTTAGTCCGCAAAACTCACATCCTGGCCTCAAACAACAAATAACTTCCCCTACAATTATCATAGATATTTTCTTTGACAATTTTCTGCTTAATGAAGCTGTATGTTCCATGTGGCGATTTTGTCAGCATCCCTGTTTTCCACAGAGATCTCTCTGTCTCTTTAACCTTTTCCTTAACTGATAATTGCTGATTTGCCCCTCTACTGCTATCCAAATATTTTTTGTCACTTTTCTGGTTCGCTTTCTCCATTTCGTGTCAACATTCTTTATATACAGGTATCTGAAAACTTTCCTAGCCCACTGCTTTTCCCCTATTTTTCTCAATCGCTCCTCATATGCTATCTTACTGCTAGCTTCTCTGCTCTCGAATGACGAGCATCCCATAACACCCTGTATTCCCTGATTTGGTGTATTGCCATGTGCTTCCAAGACCAGCCTCCATATGCTGGGTTGTTTGATTTCTAACCTTGCTTGAACATCTCGTCCCATGCACTGGACCGCATTACCGAAAGCCAGGCTAGGAACCATCACCCCTTTCCAGATCCCTCTTACCACCTCGTACCTATTGTAATTCCACAGTGCCCTATTTTCATGACAGCTGCAATCCTAGCAGCTTTATTCATTACGTATTTTATGCTCTGTCAGATACTCAGCACCGTTATTCATCCACACTCCAAGACACTTCTACACATCCACTTCTAGCGTGAACTCCTGTATTCTATGTTTGCCACCCTCATCATTAAATATAATGGCTGCAGATTTTTCCTTACTAAACTTAAAATCTATTCTATATTCCTCTGTACCACATATGTCTATCAACTTCTGCAAACCTTCCTTGTTATAATATATATATATAAATATATATATATATATATATATATATATATATATATATCTTTTAAAAGATTATTTACTCCATCTTTCACATCCAATGTGCCTAGTATGTCCCACAAATACTCTTGAATAACGTTGTCGTAGGCTCCCCTAATATCCAAAAATGCTAGCGATATGGGCCTGTGTTCCTTTTCAGCAATCTCTATACACTGCATCAATGAAAACTGATTGTCTTCCAACTCGTATGTTTCCGGAAGCTATTCTGTCGCTATCCTAGCACCCCGTTATTCTTCATCCAAGCTAGCAGTCTGTCGTTTATAATCTGCATCACCACTCTGTAAAACCACAGATGTCACTGTTATGGGACAGTAGTTACTTACGTCAGCTTTGTCCCCCTTTTCCTTATATATCATGTTCATTCTACTTAATCGCCATTCATCGGAGACTTTGCCATGCACTATTATTTTATTTACTACCTGTACTAATATTTGCTTGGCTTTTGGTTCTAGCTTCTTTATTAACATAATCAGAATAATATCTGGTCCTGTTGATGTGCCACTTGGAACCTTTTTCTCTGTCCTTTCCCACTCTCTTTGATTAAGTGAAGGAATTGCAGTAACTGGTCTATCCTCTTCCGATAAATTATGTGCAACATTTCTCAAAATTTTTGTCATTCTTGTTCCTATGTGTTTCATTGCTTAATTCCCTTCTAGTCGAAAACCTTGATCTGCAACAGTAAACCTTTTCTTTAGCCTAGTCTCATTACTCATTGCATTTAGATGTTTCCAGAATTTTTGAGCTGCTTCTCTATCCTTTTGATTTATTTTTGACATCCAATGGGCACCCTTTGTTCTAATTTTCTCATTAATCAAATAGGATGCTTACCTTCTACACTTTATGGAGGTACCCCATTTTCTGTCTACTTCAACTTGTGGTTCCCCCCTCTACTTGGAATATCTGTTCCCTGGACGTTTCCTGACATTTATATATTGCCCTTTGGACCTCCTCATCGTACCAACCCTTGGATTTGCGCCTTTTTCCTTTTCGCTTTACTCGCACCTTAGCTAGCTCTAGCTCAAGTAATCGAGTTAATTTAGTATATAAGTCCATTCTGTTTCATTATCCTCAAAAATTACTTTCTCAATTTGTTTGGATGTTCTTTCCAATTGCTTTTCTGAATAAAAATTCCCCTCTGATTGTTCATCTCGCTTCAGTCCTACATTGTTCTCTTCTGAAACTCAGCTTGATACGTTTTTGGTCACTACCTAGACTTCTGGAACCATGTTCATCTATGCTCATTACCTCTAATATAATATACATCCTCTATGACAGTGCATAACCAATCGTTCAGTGCAGACTCCTTGCCTCCCATGTTATGGGCCCTTCACACTTCTCGGTACTGTTGCACAGAACAAAATCATGCCTGTCACATATACCCAGCAGCATGCTTCCTGTCGAATCTGTGTACTCATCCAGGTCTTGTGTATATGCGTTCATGCTGCCTATTGTAATTATATCGTCTTGTCTTCCTAGCTCAACAATATCGCTTGCAATACATTCTAACATTTTCCTGTTTTTTTCTTTGGAATTAGCTCCTGTACACAGGTACACAAAGCAAAGGAGTGTTTGCTCCTCTGCCACTTTTCCTATTAGCCATATATGTTCCTTGCATGCCAGTTTAACCCTTTGAAAATTCATACTTTTATGAATGAATGCCCCAATTCCACTCCCTTTCTGCTGCCCTCTGTTCTATTGCAATATTCTCACGCGTAGTCTGGGTTACAGGGTGGTTGCTCCATGTCTCTAAGATGCGTTTCCACTAAACCATGTAACATTATTTCTTGATGCCTTAACGGTTCTTGTATTTCCTCCCATTTCACTATATTCCTGCCACCTTGCAGGTTAATGAAACCCATATCTGAATTAACTTGGCCCTGGCATTTGTGTCTATTTCTTCTCCTATGGTTCCATCGTCCTTTTGACCTTGGTTTTTCGTTCTCTACACTGGTTCCCTCAGAGCTCTGGGTCCCCCCGAAAAAAGCTGTTGCCTAGCAACCTATCCTACTACCCACACTGTTGCCAGTGGCAGCACCGTAGTGATTGCCATCCTGTGCAAAAAGGTAGGGGCTTGCCTCGTACACTTCCCTTTTAACTTTCAATACTTCGTATCCTAGTTGTCAACTCATTAACCTAATTACACGGTTAGCCTCAAAGACCCTCCTTTCCGCTTCGCTAGCCTGCCTCTGGACCTCTGGGATTGTGCATATTGTCACATGCACACTCTCAGAGGCCTCTCTAAGCCTACGGATCCCGACTTCTAACTGCTTCTCGATATTGCCGCGAACATTTGCAGTGTTTGTTCATTCTTCAAATCTGCCGCCACACAAATTTATCGCTTTTTTGTGACGCAAGACGTGACTAGGATTACCTCGATTGATCGCAGCCAGGCAGAGCCGATTCTACGTTTTTCTGGAATGTTCTAGTAACTTTGCATGCTTTATCTCGAAAGTTCGCCATCAGCTTTAAATTGAGCACGGCTGACGGCGGCGGGCATTCTGTTCGACGACAGCCAAGCACGCTTGTCGCTTCGCCGCCGCCAAGTGACTCAGTCCATTTTGGGCGCATCAGACCAATAAACAGTTTTCTTTTAGAAGACCTCTTTTGTCCGTCTTCATCGCTGCTTCGACTGCCGTCACCACTACGTGATATCTGGTGGAGGTGCTGGGTAGCCTTCCATACTCTGGACGCCCCCTTTCAAGTCGTGAAGCCAGCCCTCAGCGCTTCACACCCGAGGACGAGCCAGCCGACGTCTCCAGGGAGAGGAGCCTGAGTTTGGGACACTGCCCGACTGCACCAGACAGCGAAAAGACGCTGCTACGAGCACCGCAAGCTAGCCGAAGATGTCGACACCGATCATACTGCAGCAGCCACGGGTGCTGCCAACTTTCTATGGATCCCTAGGCGAAGACCCTGAAGAACGAACAAACACTGCAAATGTTCGTGGCTCCTCGCCTTCAGGATATCGGTGAGACCAGCATGGATAACGACAAGGTGTTCGCCATCCATGTTGCCCCCCACCACTTCCTGGGCTTTGGCCATTGCATCTACCATACACTTCCCTGATTGGGCCTCCACGTGCACCCGCCTTTCCGCCTTCACTGTCATCAAAACGCCTCCCTCAACCCTCGCCATGTTTGAGCCACCGACTACCAGAACTCTCCTGCGCTTTAACTGCTCGCTTCCTGACTGTGACTGTTGCCCTCCGGATCGCAGTAGCTGTCTCACCCGCAGCCGTACGCTACTGTCGCGAGTCTCCGTGCCCGTTTTTACCTGTCTTCCCCTCTCAATGCCTGCTTTGCTACAGCACTGTAGGATCGATGAGACTCGTCCCCCACCTGACACTGCTTCGAACCGGGGTGCCCTGCCGGCCGCGACCTGAGCGCTTCTAGCTGCTCTTCTAGCTAGGTGTGCTTTTCCCGCTCCTCCTTAAGCTCGCCGAAAATTCGCTCCAACAGGTCGGCATTAGCCTCCTCTCTCTTAAGCGACTCGGCGACTTGAGTTTCTAGCTTAATCCGTTCCTCTCGTTCTACCTTCAGGTTCCATTGGAGATTTTTAATCCTAGCTGCCCACTCCCCTTTCAACGTCCGAACGGCCTCCTCAAAACGCTTACATATCTTGCATGCTCAAAAACGTATTATCAACATCAACTAGCGGGAAGGCTGGTGCCACCGTCAGTGCAATTTTAACTCGATAGCATTAAGGAGCCCGTGTTCAGAAAAGCCTGTGTTAACGTTAACGTCGCATACCATTAGCGAGAAATCGACCAATAATGCTGACAGAAGGAACGAAGCTATACCGCCTAAGTGGAGCTGTGCGGCCTTATCGCTACGTCCACTGGATTGTGAGCAAACTGCCAACCGTTTCAGGTGGCAGTTAAATTAATGATTGCTTGTGAGAGGTTGCTCGGGACCGGTGGCAGCACCTGTCATCACTGGTCAGTGGCGCATCGCTTAATCACGTAAAATATATGGCTATGCACAGCTCAGTGTCTAGTTGCGCAACAAGTGTCATATTCTTGGTGACAGGTGTTTACATCATTGTTTCAATGATTTGACCTATTGGCTTATATTTTCCGAGTTCTATATCTTATGAATCGTCTTCCGAGTTCTATATCTTATGAATACACAGCAAATCGTTGCTCCTTTCTCTTCCTGCTCAAGCGCTGTGCAGTTACTGCATGTATATAGCGGGATAAGCAGTGATCCAGCAAACTTAGTTATTCGTCCGTTCGAAATTACATGGTTCCTAGCAGACGCACTCCCGAGAGAGAAAGAGAGAGTGTGAGAGAGGGAGTTTTCAGCTGCATTAGACAAGAAAACAAATGCAAATAATTATTCGCGGATATACTGTTGGATTTGCCGAACGAGCATGCGGTTCGATGATATTAGCCTAGGTTGACTAAATTCCTCTTGTATTTCAGTTAGCGTGCAAGATGTGGCAGAGATGGACATGGTTTTGTTTGTGTGGAAATCAGCCGTTCAAAATTCTTGCTTCCATTGTGTTTCACCCGATTGGCAGTGAAAGAGCCTTTGGGTGGTTAGATGATCGGATTGTTTTGTTGTGCCGAAATCTGCGTTCTTCTCTAAATAACGTTTTATTGCACTAAATCTCCACAACACTTTAATAAGAATAAGGGAATGGAAAGCGGTGTTGGTTTTGCATCTTCGTCATATTTTCAACAGGATAGAAAAATCGGCTACAGTGCTTAGCGTTTGTATGCTTTTCTGCGCGGTGGTGGGAAGACCATGATGAATGTGATTAGCGTCGAGGTATTGGCTGCTGTACTATTTATTGCACGATTAAATTTTGCTCGTGTCAGAAACAATTTCTTCATGAGACCTGTTTTACCATAGAATCATGTCGGCCAGACTGAGCGTTAAGTAACATAAGGTTATCAAACATTGTGGCTGACTGTGGCTGTGCTCAGCTCTCTAAATGCACTTAAATTTTAGCACCGGGACTGCGTAACCAGGATCATTTTCGAAGCACTCAGCATACTCAGGAATAGTTAGACAGGCGGATTAGGAGGGGTGAGTTTTTTTTTTTGCAAACAGTGCAGTGGCTTTTTAGAGGCTGAGGAAAGTTTTGTTTTTCTATGTGCCGTGCGCAAGTGTTTCAGTGGTTCCAACAAAGCTCTCGGAGTGCATAGAAGTCAGGATTTTCAATGAAATTGTGCTTGGTATTGAAATCTCTCTTCGTATTAGGCACTTTTATTGTCCTCCTCTAAGCTTTGTCTTCGTCTTTGGGGCGGTTCAGCAATAAAGTGCGCTTTATCTTTTCAGTTACGAGCCTGAACTTTTTCCGGGACTGACATATCGCCCAGAGCATCCCCGCGTCACTGTTATAATATTTGCCTCCGGCAAAATAGTATTCACAGGTGAGGCCTCCTTCCTGTACTTTTTTGCTCTGCTTTATACCCTTGTGGTTCTGATCATATGCACGTTTGTAATTAGGGACCACTATTGAGGAAATAATGCATTATTCTGTATATCGAACAGTTAGGACATTGCTTTGAAAGTCCCGTGCAAAAATGTACCACTGTTTTGCACGCTTATCGAACTCGTGGCAAGTGGTGCTTCTCCTAATGGACCTTTTCTATCACCTCGCTTTCATGCGGTTAGGACAACCTAAGGAAGCCTAGTGGCTGTTTTTCCTGCTGAGCTTTGGTCTCCTGGTTGGCGAAGGTGTTGCTGGAATGAACTGTACCATTCTCGGAATGAAAATACTCTGTTTATCATTTACTGCTAAGAGGGTCAGACAACCTCCGACAGGCAATGGCTTGTTGCAAAGCACCATCTCCTGCGACTTCGACGTGCAGCAGTTTGGGTCAAGCAACGCCTAAGGAGCGGTGCACTTCCCGCATGCTGGTGGGCCGCTGTAAGAAATGCCTCACTAGTTTTGTGCAGTGTATTGCTGCTTGCATGTTAGAGATAAGCATGTTTTTTTGCCGCTTTTATGCATCGAATTATCATATATCAATCTGTTTCACGATCTTTGAGTTCGATATACCGGAATTCAAGTGTAGTGATTGGACGTGTTCTTCGTGGAGCACATTTTCAAGACGGGGAAGTAAGGGTGCTTATATTATTTTGTGGAAGCTTTCATTATATGGCGACAAGTAAAGTTCAGAAAGCCGCAGGATAGTCGGCTCATTGCTTTAGGCGATTTTTGTGACACACATAGGTTTTAGCGAGAGCAGATAACGACATGGTGGCTATAGCAAAATATTGCATTGCATTGCGTGCGCACTTGCCAGCAACACTGAATCTAATTGCAGGCCGCAAGGTGATTACTGCTGACTAAACCTTGTTTTCATGCAGGCAGCACAACTAAGGATGCGATATATGAAGCATTCAGCGATATTTACCCACTGCTGAGGACTTGTCGCATTGATTGATGGTGCAGTGTCACGGCAGCTGAATGAAATCAATGGCATCCTGTATGTCACGTTTTTTGACGGAATGTCAAGTTTTGCGATTCACCCCGACCAGACGAGTTTGCGCGAAACTCTTCATTTCATCAGCTAATTTTTTGTGTGCTCAGTGTTCAACCTGTATGCATAATTTCCTTGTAATCTCGTTCATGTTCCATGTCATGATTGTTGCAAGTTGCAATAAAACATGTACTGTCGAATTTTAAAAACTTTATTTACTTTAACGCAAAATGTGCTATGTGGGTGACTGTACTATGTTTTTTCACCCTAATAAATGTGTTCATGAACTTTTAGACATGCTCCTCTGGGCTATTTTTCGATGTACTGCTGTAGTCAACTTGGTTATGAAGAGCACGTACAAAGAGTTGATAATTTTTAAACTTATACCATGTGATGTTGGTGACTTGCAGAATAACGCTTAAATCTTATTATATAACTTATACCCTCACACTAGGCAATTTTATCTCTCTTTCGAATCAAATGGCACTGCCTTTTAACCTCAGTAACCGTCTCATACACAGGAGCATATTATGTGGTTCGGTTCGAATGACGTTCGCCACCGAGTGAGTTTAGGGAAGTCATTCGTATTCGATCTCGAACCGAATGTGCACTGTGGACACCAGATGTGCACGAGAAACAAGCAACGCAAAAAAGGTAGGGGGTCTGGTGAAGGTATGAAGCTTTAACGTTTGAGTTGTGGTATAAAAGTATTAATGTTGGTGCGAAACTATTCGCACTGGAGGCTGTCGTAGATGGCTGTTACTTACCAGCTTAGCAGCGACTAACGGCAGCAGCCGAGCATGAAGCACGGCCCTGCCTGTGGCCATAGAATATTTTGGGTTCTGCGTTTCTTGTTATTTGGCGCTCCACGTGTGTTAAGCTCGCAAACAGTTAAAACTGTAACTGTGCACTTCTACTTTTCGAAGTTAATTTCATGCTTCGTGCTTCCCTGCCATGTCAGGCCTATTGTTTGTTTACATTTATGGAACTTTAGGTTGACTTTATACCTGTTTTGATGACAAAAGGGCTGCAGCATGACCAGAAATAGTTTTTTACACCTATGATATTGCACAGAAATATTTTCTCCCGCATTAAAAATGCTACTGAACAAGTTTGAACACCTTTTAAGAGCACTAATGCTCTTAATTGTACAATTTTGTTTCTTTGATCGTCATTGCTATCGTTTGAGAATAACATTTTTTTACTTAGTAGCTCCAAAAGAAGTCTGATAACATTCAGGTGCATCTAATGTCATTTGATTAGAATGACATTAAGTTTTCCAATGTGACAGGGGTATTAGTTTGTGAGCATTATTACGTCGGGAGGAACAACTCCAGGCGCTGTGTTCAAACGCTCATTCAGATTCAGTTCTCCTGTGTCCATGATGCACTGGTGCATGCAGTTCTTCCCATGAATTGCACTAGAAAAATATTGTACCACGTTTTTGCTCATTAAAGTGCTAAGTACTCCTGTAATATACAAAAGTGAAGATATTGATACCCAAATTTGAATGGCTGCTGCAGCTAATTATCAGGAACTGGGAGAAAGAAAAGATATCATGTTTTTCTGCTCTGCGTAGTAGTGCGACAAGATAGTACTGCGCATTCACCACCTGCCTCAAGAAGGACAAATGAGAAAGCGACATACGAAAGGATAAGTACTATTATATTTCTATCTGTAATGTTGTCACTGTTTTGATGTACCACTGCAATAACTTTCCCCAACGACATGAAAGCTTACAACAAAAATTCAATTCGTAATATGGACCTTCTGGACCATCCTATTAGACTGACTATATCATTCACATACCTTTCTGCTAAATAAATCTAAGGTATCACTTATTTGAGCGTTTTAGTGGCCAGGAGGCAGCTGGATGGGGGGCTCCTGTTCCAAAAAGATATAATTGTCAAGGTCGAGACATTCTACAGCATTAACGACAGAGTGGCAAGTATCGTACTTAAGCTGAATAAGAGATACAAGCTGAATGTTGTGCATTCATGCATGAGATAGTCGAAAAGCTCTAAAAAGAAGTGGAATCCGCAATGTGTAAGACAAAAACTCGGTACACACAAGTGACAGGCAATGTGTCATCACGGTAGTGTTGTCGAGCGTTCTGGCAGTTGGCGCAGCTCCCACGCAGAGGCACACAAGCCTAAGAAACCTGACGGCAATTCACACGAAAACAGCTATATGCAGAGTACTTTTAACATTAAAGTACAAGTGTTCGGAACTGAGTCCGACAGCATTACGGCTTCATCAGAAGGGGCTCTCTCGGTAACGATCGATGAAAACCCTTTCAATGCTTTGCTCTCTCGGCTCCTCTCTTTCGGGCTTGCTTTATGCCCGTGGTAGCATGACAGCATGCTTTCTTGCATCGGCTGGAATTTCTGACAAAAGGATGCTCCGGCAGGGGAGGGCGCATTTCCGCGACGGCTCCATGGCTGTTGGCACCAGGACCGGGCATGCGGGTGACACCTGTAGGGCAGAGAGGAGAGTTTGTGCTTCATCGGTGAGCATGGTGCCGGGCTTTAATAGCAAGCCAATGGAGGGAGCTTTCTGGAATCGGTCTAGGTTTGGGGAGGGGAAGAAGCTAATAACATTTATGAGTTAGTGGTCAGGGAAAATGCAGTGGACAGCACAATGGTACGGCAGAAGAGGTATTCCCCTTTAACCAGGGACGAGGGCTTTAGCAAGCGAACAGTTATAATATTGCAAATATCATTATGGAGCGTGCAAAACAAGTAAGCGCTGGGATAGTTAGGATAATGGTAAGCTCTCAGAAACAAGGGCAAATTATGCATTTGAAAAACTGCAAGTTATGAGACCGTTAGACTTGTACATGGAACTTAACTGACGAAAGAAATCTGTAAACGTGAAGCAACTGAGCAAGAACTTTAAATGTGAAGAGAAGCTGGCATGCTCTATGTGCCGTACGTAGCATAAAAGCTGTCAAGTTGAGGCTAGGCATTAAAAAAAATCAGATATATCAGAAAATGACAAACAGGGCAAGGCTATTATTATATGTTTCAGGGAATAAAAATGGCTGAGAAACTCTAAACAGATGTTTTCAGTACCCGAAATAATAAGGATGACATGACATAAGCAGTGGTACAGATGAGCTGTACATTCAGCTGGTAGCGAAAGAGGAAGTAAGCAAAGCCTTACAAGAAATGAAACGAAGGAAAGCGGCTGCTGAGGATCAGGTAACTGCAGATACGTTGAAGGGTAGCGAGGAGGCTGTGCTAGAAGAACTAGCCACTCTGTATAGGCAGTGTCCCACGACCTGTAACATATCGAGATCCTGGAGAAACGCTCACATTAACATTAGAAAGAGACATCAAGGACGTAGTAAAGTACAGACCGATCATCTTACTGAACACTGCCTACGAGGTATATACTAGGGTAACTGCTTAGACAATTATAGGAACATTATTCATCAGTTAACGAAAACACAGGCTATTCGTCTGCTAATCATGCTGGCACTATCAGTCTGATGTTGGATGAGGGATTCGGAATTGCTTTAGACGGAACCACCGGTCAGGAACGACGCTTGCTCTGAACACCGCCACCACCACCAGGACAGGACTGCCGACGAGTTAAAGGAGTTGGAATTTGGGAGGAAGGTTACGAGAGGGATTATTTAGATTTATATGCAAGATAGAGATAAAAATGAACTGCTCTCCGAAGAGAGGATCTTAAGGCAGGATCGTAATGGATGATCCCAAAATGGAGCATCCCAAAATGGAGCACACAAGAGAAGCATGATTCACTGCACTCGCCGTCCAGCTTTTATACAGTTCTCCGTCCCTAGATTCCCCAGGTTTAGGACGTCTCTGCCAGGGTGGGAGTGGCCTAAAACGTATTATCGCGCACAAACAGGCTCCACCGCACGCAGGGACACGCCCTCGTCGGGTGTCGAGTCCGGGAGAGAGGAGGATGCCCGCGGGTCCACTCCGACTGCGGAGGGGATGATCTCATAGATAGCCGAAAGATCCCATGCACCGCTGACACCTGTTCTTTAGATGTCAGCCGACGCGCCGGGCAAGATCGCACGGTCGGGTCAAGAAGCCGGAAGGAGTCGCTTCGTCATTTGTCATGCCTGCGAAGATTAGCGGACGGCGACCTCCAGCTCGCTGCCTTAACCCTACGCTTAAAGGGCCACAGAAAGGGGTGTTTGAGCTTGCCTCTAAAAAGTTTGAACTATGTAGAGTACAGGCCATCGAGCGTTCATGTCGCGTAGGAGACCTCATAAGCTAGCGCGAAATTTACAATTATTTTTAAAAATTCCCGCTTTCGCACCTCGCGGCGACGCGTGGTGCCGGGCTTTTGCGCGGAAACCTGGCAGATGACGTCACGTCTTGCAAATGACGTCAGCATCCGGGTGTAATTGTTGGTTCAAAGTGCCAAATTCTTTCAGACGTCACGCGCTACCACTGCCGCCGCCACTCTGCACGCTCCACAGCCGGCGTAGGTAGGGCTGGGGCCGAGTGAGTTGGGCCAACACCACCTAGACTTATTAAGGCCTCTCCACATTTGCGTGACGTCACCACACTGCGACGGCCCAGTAGGTTCGGCTTCCGCGCTCGCACGCGTTTCGCGCATTTCAAAGTGCTGATTATGTCTCTCGAAAAGAAAATTACTTTTTTTTTAAAATCGTGTTTTGCTTGCCCACACCCTAACCGAATGTTTTTTTTGTTCTTGTTTCTTTGAAAGTATAAGCAATAACATTTTAGCAGAATTTTACTGACTTTATATCAAAGCGCGCATGTGTGAAGATACGTTCGTAATATTTTTTTTATTGAAAATGAACAACGCAGAGGACTTTCACAAGTCGTATTTTATTTTCAGATGAGAAACACGATCAGTAGGAGTAGGAGGTAAGGAAACTGTTACAGCACTGAATCATAAAATGCAGTAAGTGAAGCCAACAACAGAAAAGCTGTAACCAGAAAGCAAACAAAAGAAAATATGCAGAATATACAATACAATGCAAAAACTGGTTTCAAAACTAAAAAAACTAACAAAAACAGTCACAAGCACACAGAGTAGTCAATTGTTCAATGTCTTCTATTTTCTCTCTTTTTTTTTGCAGCCTTTTCAACTATAAGTTGATCATTTTTTCTTTTACAAAGGTCATTTAGAAGCGTGTTTGCTGCTGCACTTAGGACATAGTGCATTACCAACTGTGGAGTGTGCCCATTCTCACACACATCAAAGTCAATGCCGTCATTTAACATATCATGTGTGAGTGCCAAGAGAGCCTCCTTTTGATTCGGTAGTGCATGAAACTGTGTCGCATGCTGTTCGCTTCTCAGTTTGTCAAGAACTATCTCAGCAGTAAGAACAGCATTTACTATGGCAGGCTGTGGAAACTTGAGACTACCACGAGTCATGGCCTTGACTAACTCCCCACCTTCTACTTCAATTTCATCTTCTAGCATTAAATTTTCTTTGCAAGTCATGCATGACAGCTTTTTGAACGCAGCGTGGGCACAATAGCCAGCAACGTAAGTGGTTGCTGGGAGATTTGGCGCCTTGGCATAATCGTCGTCCGTTACCTCAATGTCAAACACTTAAAGTACTGCCACCGCGTCTGTTGCAGCCTCAAACTCTGGGAGCTCCAGAATGTTCTGCAGACGAAGCTTTCGCTCCGACTCATAGACTTGTCTTATGGAAATGTGGTATTGCGCACCGGAGAGTTGGCGGTATTTGCCAAACCTCTCTTCCAAGCAATCAGTCTGAAACTTTCCTAAAAGTACATACTCGAAGTTCATTTCATCTAGGCAATACCTAGTCACCTTTACCAAGGTGTCTGTCGTGAGTCGGAGCGCACTGTGAGTCTCTCTTGTAAGTATGCCTGTGTCAAATTTGAGAGACTGCCACAGACCTAGCCACTCCACTATACTTAACAGAAACTGGATCTGTGGACTTGACTCTGATGTAATCGGTGACTGCAGCTCATCACGAAGTCGAGTACCCTTGTTGCATGTCTTTACATTTACAATGTTCCACCCCTTTGTTATTGTTTCAACGAACTGTGCAGTACCAGACACATGATCAAGCTCAAGTCTGGGCCCACATGCTCGCAGAGCTGCTGCCGTAGACGGGCTGAAAATCCTTAGCGCAAGCTTGTCATTCTGTCCCTCAATATTCGATGGGTTCAGAGGTTTAGACGAAAGTGTTTGTGCTGATTTAATCAGCTGACCCTGTTCTTTCGAGTGAAGTTCTCGAAGTGTTTTGAATGAAGCTTTAAGTATAGGTGGCTTTATATTAGGTCCTGTGGGGCTAGGAAAGAACATGCATGTTCCAGCATTTCGCTGATTGATCCAGTTATTCCTGACGCATTTCATTAAGTGTACACGATCAATCAGAAAAAAGAGAGGACGTTTAGAGTCTGCAGGGTGTGGATACACACTCTGAAGTTAGCAGGGGGCCCCAAAAAGTGACATTGTTTTCCGGTTGATTGAGGTATTGTCAGCTATGACTGCGATTATACGCAACCCAACATGCTCTAGCTGAGTAATGATGCTATGCAGAATAGTGTGAAGCTGCTGTGCGTTGATGCGCTCTACTGGCAGTATGTGCACAACATTCTTCTGACGCGAAAGCAAGCTTTGCATCATAAAAACATGGGCTGTTTTTGCTGCCTTAGGGCTATTTGTAGCCGCACCAACAATTACTCCTCCCTTATAATCAAATTACGGCTGCAGGTGAATTTTGTCTATCATGAGTTCAACAATTTTTTCATGCTCCGTCATTGCTGCGACAAGCTTCTTTGCATACGATAGGAAAGAAGTGCCTTGCTGTTCAGTGGCCGGGCTTACGCTGTAGGAGTTACATATACGACGTATTGTAGATCGATGGGGTAATCTAAGGTTTTCGGAACTGTGAACGAACCTATAAGCATGCGGAGAAACTGTAAATAAAATGCTTGAGAATACCAGCAACTCTGCAGAATTCCGGGATGACCGGCTATGCTTGACAAGAAGAGAAACTTGCTCTTTCAAAAAACTAACAGCATTGGGTTGTTCAACATCTGCCAGTTCACAATTTAAGGCACCTTCAAGCAGGGAAAGTGCCAACTTAAGCAAACCATCAATTTTTTCTTCATGCTTAGACAACAATTTTCCGTGAAACGACTCTACAGCATCCAGCAGACCTATCAAGCAACGGATATCATGTACTGTGTGAGGGATGGTATCTATGCCATCAATTGTAGTCAGCTGCACATTTCGGTAATGAACTTTCACCGTGAGGTTCTCTAAGACCGTAACTGACGACAAAACACGAGGGACGTCATCAACAGCAAGATTGAGAAAAAGGACGCAGGCAGGTCGAGAAATAACATTCCAAAACTCAGAAAGCTTGATTTGAGGAAGGCACTCCGGTAGAACTTGGAAAGTGTCAATCTTGTTCTTTGCTTCTTCCTCCTCGTCTGTCTGGAGTGACATGGCGGTGGCATCTCGTAAAGAAGCTGCTTCAAGACGCATTCTCTTTTCAGTCGATGCTTCCCGGGACGTAGTGGCGGGCGCAGAAAGGTACGCGGGACAGTTCGGGAATACACTGGGAATGGCGTCGGAGCTGAGACGAGCGATGCAAATTACTAGAACATATCGTTCATAAGCACATTACAGAATTTCTTGAAGCTAACAATATCTTGTGCAAATTTCAGCATCGGTTTCGGCGCGGGCTCAGTACCATTTCACAACTTGTAGAATTCACGCACGACATTGCTAGTTCCCTCGACACGGGCTCACAAATCGACGCTTTATTTATCGACCTTTCTAAAGCTTTCGACACCGTTCTCCACAGCAAACTTCTTTGTAAACTTAATGCAATACTCAAAAACCCGTTACTGGTAGACTGGATATCAAGCTTTCTTTCTAATCGTACACAGTATGTTTCTTTCAACTCCTGTTCATCTGAAACTGTTAATGTATCATCCGGTGTACCACAAGGATCCGTGCTCGGACCACTGTTGTTCTTATTATACATTATTGATTTGCCAGAAAATATTATTTCTAAAATTCGGTTGTATGCAGACAATTGTGGGATATACAGTTCAATTAACACCCCTGAGGATCACGCGCAACTAAATCAGTCATTCGTGTCATTCTGCTCATGGTGTGAAACATGGCAAATGCAAATAAACTTTCGTAAATCTGTATACAAGTCATTCTGTAATCGCACAATACCATCTTCTTACAGCTACTCATTCAAAGATAACTCTCTGAATCAAGTGTCCGAGTACAAATATTTAGGTCTTCTTTTTTCTTCTAACTTGTCCTGGTCAAAGCATATTAACACAATATCCAATAATGCAATGCGGAGGCTCGGTTATCTAAAACGTACACTTAGTGTTGCCCCCCAAGAAACTAAACTGGTAACATACAAAGCTTTAATTCGTCCACTTTTGGAGTATGGGTCAATAATCTGGAATCCTCATAAACAGTCCGATATCAGTAAGCTGGAATCCGTCCAAAGGAAAGCAGTACGGTTTATTTGCCGTCGGTATGACAGAAATTTTTCACCTTCATCCACTCTTCCTGCCATAGGCCTTTCCCTCCTTTGTACCCGCCGCGACAATGAGTGTTTAAAATATTTTCATGGTATTGTTAATTCATCTCGCTTTGCTTCACTGTCTGAGTATTTGCATTTTTCAGCATCTTCATCTACAAGGAGCTACCACCCATTGAATGTAACACCCATTCACGCGCGCACTGATGTGTTCAAATTTAGTTTTTTTCCTCGTGTTATCGAACGATGGAATTCTTTACCCGGTGCTATACGCTCCCTGGAACCAAACCTATTTTTCAATGTTGTTTCAAATCTGTGATTAGTCTGTTGCATTTCTGTCCTGTATTTTAATGGTGTTCACTTCTGAATATGTCGTCCCTCTCTGCCTTTTTTTCCCACTCCTGCAATAGCCCCATCGGGGCTGCAGTATATGTAAATAAATAACTAACTAAATAAATAAATAAATAAATAAATAAAATAAATCTTCAATTTTGCCTCGACGACTTTGCCCGTTTTTGAGTCCACATACTTGAAGAAGTCCGAATGTCTGATTCTTTAAAGTGCCGCTCGCAGACCTGCAAAGCCCAGCGCAGATAAGGTTAGCATATTTAAGATGATTAATTCCATGGGTGCAATAGCAATTAGCGCAGTGAAATATTTCAAATTTAGAATATTTCCAGCTCGCCCACTAGGCCATGTTGTAGCGCATTATGTACACACAGCTAAGTCGCGGAATAAATATCACGCTTTTTCGACTTACCACTGAGCGCTTTCCGGGTTCGAAATCAGCACGTGGAATGGCTTTCAACCATTGCCTCCTTCTGTCAGCATCAGCTGGGAAAGTGAAGACGCGCACAGTCTTTTCTCCATCGTAATTCCCGCGGCAGCCGGGAACACAACAGTGTCCTGACATTTTAACAAACGGCTCAGGAACTGTCACATGCGCACAGCACTTTCACAGACGTTTCCCAGGATTGCACTTCGAGTATTCACATCCCGCAAGGAAGCTTCAGCAAATGACACAGAAAGAAAGGACGGCGGAGGAACAGCATGTAACAAACGACACGTGCAGCACATGTTCAAACACGACGGTAGTGATGTTTACAGCAATCTCGATGTCTCCTTTCAAATGATTGCTTTCAACAATTTACTAGAAAAACTGCACAAAGTAAGCTTTTAAAAGATTGAACAGTTTCCAGAAATGCGAACGAAGATTGTTACATTGAACCAGATATCTTTCATGTCTTTTAAAACGGTGAAATTCATTATCTTCAATTTGCTATACGCAAACACGCCTCGGAGTACTCCGCACTTCAACAATTTGAAACAGCGCGGGAGGAGAACGGTGGCAGCGGCCACCAGGAGGTGTTGCCGCAGCGGTCGGCGGTGGCTGCTCCCGCGTCGTAGTGCGGTGACGTCACGCGTCGGAGGAGAAATCGTGGAGAGGCCTTAAAATACGGGGGTAGGTGGTGTTGGTTGAGCCGGCGGAGGAGCGCTGCCGTTTTGACGTGCGAGAGTAGAGGGAAAGGCGCGAAGACGCGGAAGTTGAAATTTTGTCTGCATATAACTCACCTTCTACAAAACGCATTAAATAATTATTTCTGGGAGATAATTATGAAACGTCTTTTAACATCCCAAACAACCGCACCTTTTTTGAGACCCCCTTTATGGGTCCCTTTAACGTCTTCTACCAACAATGAGGCTGCATTAGTTCCCTGAGCTTCGTCATAGGCATTTGGGAAAAATAGTGGCCGCTGGTTCACTTAGTTCCCGGAATCCACCCGGGCGATGCTCCGGGTTACTCGGGTCGGGAACGTCCACCGGAGCGATTCGTATCGCGTGGCTCGCAACCATCCCGAAAAAGCTTAGTGTTGGTTTCCAACAGGTGAGCCTTGCCGACGACGCCGCTAATACAGACGAGCGGACGCCCGAATGTATCACCGAGGATAGAGAAAAGCGCGGAATGCAACCAACCCCTGTATATAGCATTGATAGACTATGAAACAACCTATGACTCAGTCGAAAGCTCAGCAGTCATGAATTCGTCGTGAAACCATGCAGTTTAAACGTAATTGTAGAAATGCTGGAAAATATTTACAACAGTTGCACAGCAGCCATAGTCCTCCAAGTGAAAAGTGCAAAGATTCCACTGAAGAATCGGACAGACACGATATCCCCTGTACTGTCAATCGCGTGTTTACTGAAGCTGTTGACTAACGTGGGTTGAAAAAGTCGATGATAAACGTCAGCGGAGATGACTGCTGACATTGCCTTGCTAAGTTACTCAGTGGACGAACTGCGAATTACCATTGAGGGCCTAAAGAGGCAGGGCATGTGTTGTTCAAATTATTTTCGTTACTAGTTCTCGCTATGCTAAATTTTCTCAGTAGGTACTCCACATCCTGCGTACTGGGCTTCTACTGATTGTGATCATTAAATTAAAAAAGAATTCGGTGCGATAAATTGGTCTGATGTGAAGAAATACAATAGTACTTTTCTTTCACACGCCAATCTATTTCACTTGTGATCCTGCTTCAATTCTAAGTCCATTACCTTTCACTCTGCTATCTATTTCAATCCTGCTTCCATTCCCACTTCGACTACGCAATGATACCAAATGTCTCACACAGAGAGATCACGGTGAGTCTCATTGATAGATCGCGGCGTTAAGACAAGGTTTGATGAGCCCGGCTGAACATCGCCGCATCTCGCTGTCTTGGAGGCCATATGTATTGAACATGAACGCTTCCACACAAATGGAAGTTGCCACGGCGCTAAATATTCGTTTTCCCACAAAACAAACGCGTGTTCTTCGCATTGTCAGACTTGGCCCTGTTTTTCATAGTAGTAGTCTGGGGCTTCATTCAGGCGCAGCATTTAGGCACCACGATGTCGCTGTCGTGCTGTTCGTCGTCCAGGCCTGTCGAGCCGCGAGTGTGGGAGCCCAAGCAACCACAGATATCCGTCGGACGTCCAAACTAGATCCGAACGTCCTGTGACGAGATTGGACGTCCATCGGACGTACGAACAGAATCCGGTTTCGGATATACTTATCCGTACGTTCATCGGACGTACGAACAGTGTCCAGTTTTGTATATCCGCATGAGAGACGAAGCGTACGTCCGAGGTATGTACGGCTGAGTATTTTCCCAGGACATGAGTATGGACGTTTTTTATTTTTCGCACAGAAAAATTGCGGCTTTCGTGTATGTATATTTCGTATTATTTTTAATAAAATAATAATAATTGGTTTTTGGGGAAACGAAATGGCGCAGTATCTGTCTCATACATCGTTGGACAACTGAACCGCGCCGTAAGGGAAGGAATAAAGGAGGGAGTGAAAGATGAAAGGAAGGAGGAGGTGCCGTAGTGGAGGGCTCCGGAATAATTTCGACCACCTGGGGATCTTTAACGTGCACTGACATCGCACAGCACACGGGCAACTTAGCGTTTTTCCTCCATAAAAACGGAGCCGCCGCGGTCGGGTTCGAACCCGGGAACTCCGGATCAGTAGTCGAGCGCCCTAACCACTGAGCCACCGCGGCGGGTGTATTCTTTTTATCGAGAAAGACTTATCCCGCAAATAAATTTTGAGAATTTTGTGGGCAAGTTGGCTCGAAATCGCATTAATTCAAAGTGCATATCTGCTTGCATGAAATCTTTTGCGTCAGCTACATGGTTTGACGCGAATGCGTTTGTAAATTGGACCGATTCCGCAATTCTTTCTGTAGTGCAAGGGCCGCCAATGACACAAAATAATTTAAGGGCGGAAGCAGGTGTTGCACAATTTTGAAGCATCTCGGTTACTAATTCTAAGTTTATAATACTTCTACAAATTATGTAAATTGTGCGTCATCATGCCCACTTTGTTCGTTAAACTTGCAGTTGAAAGCATTCGTAAATTCAAAACTCCCGCCAAGTACTCCTATCATCGTCATCATGTATGTCAGTTTGCGGCCAGTTCAATCCAATCCAACAGTCAACATTGCGCCACTGCTGTCATTTTGTTGTGAAGCGTGGTGCTGCTTTAGATCTTTGTTATTACCAAAGCGTCGTTTTGTTTGGTCTGCGGACAAAAGTGGTGTGGCACTTGAGCAATTCGAAAGACGCAGGGAGCGCCTGAAGCTCTTCTGGAATGCTGGAATGCTGTACTGCGCCGCAAATGGTTGCCTGTGAAGGTGAGTAGTACACTGCTTGAAAATTACTTTTGAGCAATGCAGCAGGATCATATAGCATTTGTTCGTAAAGTCTGGGGTTGAAAGCACGAGGTGATGGCTTCTTTGTTAGCCGCGAACATCACAATCTTGCCGCGCAAAATGTGTAATATACTGTGCCAGTTCACTTTCTACCATCTGATTTAGGTGCACTTTTTGCTCGAAATCTTTTCATTATAATCAGTTTCACAGTTTTTTACACTTCATTCATCTACTGCTTTTCATGTCATGTTTTATATGTTGAAAAATGAGTGCTATTTCACTATTTCCTGTGTGATCTGTTTTCCCGCGGCGACGGAGAAGATAGCATTGTTGTTGCTACTGGCTGTGCTCCGAGATTTGTTGAATACATAAATGCATTTGTACTCCTGTCACACTGGATTTGAAACAGTTGACATTCAGTACACAAAGTGCCGTTCAGCTTCCTTTGGTGTTATCTGGTAAAACAGTGTCATTGTCTAGTGATAGCAGTAACAGTAAGAAAACATGCATGATATAAAAGTTATACTACACACCTAAATTTTATTGTCAGTATACTTATTCTTTCTACATTCATTTAAAGGCTATAAATTATGATGTGAAATGCTTGCTTGACGACTTGATCTGTAATAGGTGTGCTCTGTAAACACTTCTGTTAATTGGTTGATGTTTCCTTAGGCTACTGCATTTTTGCACGTGTTTGACAAGACTGATGTTTGCTGCTTTGTCTTTTCAGAAATTCTGTGGGTGGGAAGATTATGGACGTGCTTTCCAAGTTTTTCATACCTGAAGTCAGTAATTTTACGAATATAAGTCACTCCTCTGCTTATGTACATCAACGACAATAAAAATATGCGTGCTCTACATTAAACTGTTTTCCATTTTATTGCCTCGCGGGAGTGAAAAAAGCATGCATGCACCATATATGCAAATATTCGAGAAAGATCCGGCAATGGACGTCCTCAAACGGACGTCCGACGGTGAGACAAACGTATACCTTTCGACTCTCATCGGACGGCCGACAGACGTACACCGGCTGTTTGCGGATGTTCAGCGGACGTCCGGAACATCTGAAACAGACCTCCGTCGGCCGTCCAGTGGATATCTGTGGTTGCTTGGGAGGGGTGGGAAAGAAACCCGATTGGAGAAAGCAGGGCATGAAAATAAACTGCATTGAGAGGTTGGCGTCAGGGGCAGGGCAGTAGGGAGATGAAAGGTCGCGACGCTACTTGTACAGGCAAAACCGTGCAGGTGTGCATATTTGGGCGTTTTGCCGACACTGGTAGGATAAAGGGATGAGTTCACGCTTCACTAATGAGACCAGTGCAGGGCTTCAAGAGACAGCCAATGGAGGTAGCTTTAGTTGCAAAACTTCTGGTACAGCTAGGACATCAATGCCTGCTGCAAGGGTAGGCACTGTTAGTCGCCATCTACAGCTCCAAGCCAGTCGCGCAAGGTTCCGAGAGTGGGAGGAGTGGGAAAGAATAATACAGAAAGGCGGGTGATTTGGTGACTAGTAGTAGAATGCATCTTGAAACCGCGCAAAAAATACAAGGCACGAGGAAGAAACCAACAGGACAGGAAATCGGGTTGCGGACAACAGGGCAGGATAATAACGGTGTGAGAGTTTGGCATCAGGGGCAGGGCAGTAGGGACATGAAGGATCGCGATGAAAGGATGTGATCCTCCTGCACTGAAAGATCAGGCTGAGAGAGAGTTAACTATCAAGGCGGAGAGCACTGTAATACTCTTCGATGATGGCTCGAAGGGGCAGGACCTGGGCCGGCCCTTACAAAAATGGCTATCAACTTTATAATTTGTATTAACTTTCTATGTAATCTAGTAACCTTGTAGTTACTTTTACATTCTGTCAACAATTCTTGATAGAAAGTTGGTAGGAAGTTACTTCCTTGTATGTACTCCTGTCAGTAGAAAGTTACTAGAAAAAAATGTTTACATTCTATGCACCTTTGTTAATAAAAAGCTAGTAGAACGTTACTTCCCTGTATATACGCCTGTCAATAGAAAGTTGCTATAAAATACTGGTGCAGTTCGACACATCGAGAGAAATGAGGCACAAACTGCATTGGGTTCAAGGTGATTTAAACTCTTGTTCGCATAACCGTGAAATATCACTTGAGTGCCCAGTGAAATCTGTTGCAGCTAGTTAACAATTTCCCTATATCGACGAGCGTCCAGCGTTTTTCGCAGCAAATTCATTCGGGATCAAGTCAGGGTATAGAAACGTGTTTTCAAAACTGAAGATATATTCTATTTTAGTAAATTTTTCTTATTGCTTTTTATGCACTGTTGTGAGAAAAAATATGCTAGAAACCGAAAAAACACGTTTGGTCATGCGAATAAAAACCTAAAATAATCATGTACTATATAGCCCAACACTTCAAAGCTGCTAAAGCAACCTTGAACACGAAATAAAGATTAGCAATCACATTCTGTTAGCTTAGCATATTCTATTAGCATTTGTTGATAGGAAGTTGGTACAATTTTCTTACTGCTTTCTATGTACAGTTGTCAGTAGAAATATACTAGAAACCGAGAGAAAGTTTTTATCATGCGAACAAATGCCTAAATTAAGTACTGCAGCTTAACAGGACAAAGCAACTAAAGCAACCTTAATTGGACGCGAAACAAATATTAGCAGTCACAGTCTCTTAGCCGAGCGTATTCTGTTAATATTTGTTGATAGGAAGTGATACAATTTTCTTACTGGTTTCTATACACTGCTGTCAATAGAAATATACTAGAAAAAATTGCTTTTCAGGAAAGGGAATGACGCAGTAACTGGCTCATATATCTCGGTGGACACACGAACCCGCCGTACGGGAAGGGATAAAGGAGTGAGTGAAAGTAGAAAGTAAAAAAGAGGTGCCGTAGTGGAGGTCTTCGGAGTAATTTCGACCACCTGAGGGTCTTTAATGTGCACTGAATTAGAACTGCACACGGACGCCTTTTGCGTTTCAAAGCACATGGACGCTTTTTGCGTTGTCCAGGCACCACTCATCCCCTAGGGGATGAGTGGTGCCTGGACAAAAGTTTCACGGATGAGCTGGCTAGTCAGCTCATTACCCCCAACCCCCGAGTGCCCAGGTGTCCATGGAAGAAGGGTTAAGACCGCGGAGACGCAAGTGCGGCGTCGAGTTCCGTAAACCCCAATCAACCAGTCTACATTCATCGGATGTCCGAGGTATGTCCTTCATTGGGGCATACGGTTATCCGTGGGAGAGATCCGCCGAGAGATAACCATCCCGAATATTCGCCAGGGGATCTTTTGAAGACATTCGCAGGTATATTGCCTTCTCCACCACCATGAAGCAGGCTAGAACTACAACCACCAAGTACATCTCTCGGGGCCATGGGTTTATGAAAAGCCGGCAGAATGTCCGAAATCTTACATACGTTTGTCGTGTGTTATATGCATGAATCTGTGAATCAGTCAACGACCACAGTGGTAAAGCGTATCAAATTCGGGATTATTTTATTAATGACATAAATGCAGTCTCCACAAGAAATTATTAAAACTGGCCATAGAGATGGTTTATGTAGCAGGTTTATGTACAGACCACAGACGGATTTATGGCCAAACTGGGCATGTTTCCTGCAGAAAACAGTGCACACTAAGTTCAGAATATGCCATTAAAGCAAGCGAATTTGACAGACCACATTCACTTTATTGCAGTAACTCCACAGTGCCCAGTAATTATCAGTAGCTGCAAGAGCAAGTTTATATCTTGCAGAACACGTATGTCGTAAGCAACGGAGGTGAGAATATTTCTTTAAATGCAAAATACCCTGCTTCTCCAAAAAAGCTGCAGAAACAAAAGACATATATGCCCCGCTGCAAACAGCTTTGTACCAGTTCACGAAAAATGTGTTTACAGTGCAAGACACTACAGCTACTCCTACAGGCGGTCTCACTCATATGCCTTAAAAATTCAAATGTGAGAATAAGGGTCCTTACCACAGAGTTTCAAGCTACCTGATGGCAGGTTGGGCACAAAGTACACTCATAGATAGAAGTTTGGGGTATGTGGATTTCAAGAAAAAGGGGTTTTTTGCATTCCTCGGTAGGCAGCCACCGGAAATTTTTTTCAGTAAGATCAGATATGTCTCCGTCGAAATTCGACCGCCGTGGCCGGGATCGAACACGCGTCTTTCGGGTCAGCAGCCGAGTGCCATAACCGCTGAGCCACCGTGGCGGCCAGATAGACCTTAATACCAAAAGTAAACAAGAACAAACAGTTTAAGTTATCGACATAAGGGTTTTTAAGAAGTGTTTTAATTGTGACAGTGAGGAAAATGAAAAGGTCAAATGAGGCAGAGAATTGAAAATTTTGGGTATACGATAATAACGAGTGAAGCAGCCATAATGAGCGTAGCAGCGAAGTACCGTATAACGGTGATGTCGAAAACGACGAACAGGAATGAAAGGAACCAAAATTGCACTCTCCCCAAAGTGAGCAGGAATAACTACATCAAGGAAGAGGGCTTCAAAAGAGGGCAGCTGTAAAAACGAAAATTTATTGCAGTCAGGTGAAACGTCCATGTTGTGTGCCAGGGATTGAAGGATGTTCCTTAGTATAGCACTTAATTTTATTCGCCAAGTCTTTGAGCAGTGTTAATAAATAGATACTCCAAATATGAGGATACCATAAATAAGGAAATGTGCAATAAGGTTGCGAGTCTGAAAACGTAATAAATATCGAACATTGTACAGAAGCATGATAAACCACAAAGCTTGTTACATTCTACGGTAAGATGACTATTCCAAGAAATATCTCTGTGAAAAAGTTTACCAAGGTACATGACACTATTTCAAAAATTATTAGGAATGCAACAGCAACTAAGACATTGCGAGGAATGTAAAAACAATCGTTCAACAAAGGTAAGATTTTTATGGGGATCATAGAAACAAATTAGTTTTGTTTTCGGTTGATTAATTGAAATAGAATTTTTTAGGAACCAGTCCATAACATGCATCACATGTGCTCTAAGATGATCTAAGAGCAATGATGGTCTAAGAGCATCATTGGACAGAGGCAGCGATGAATTTGTTGACAACAATAGCATCTCATCAGCGTATTAAAAAATGTAACATTTTGCAAAGCATTTCATTAATCATTTACAAATAAATTTAAAAGCAAAGGTGATAAAACAGAGCCCTGTAAAACACGTGCCGACAAAAATGATTCTGAACTTCGATGCCCGCTTATTTCAACAGCATCAACCCCGACCAAGGGAATGCCAGCCCTTCCTCCCAATTTCGAACAACTCATGGAGGCGAGAATTCAGGCCGTGGTGCAGACGGCCATCCAGGCCTTCACAAATCAATTCGCCAACCTCACTACCCGTTTAGACGAGTTTGCTCGCCAAATTGACGAACGATTTAAGGAGCAAGAGTCTCGCCATGCGACAGCCTGTGCTGCCGTGCGGCCTAAAAAGAAAACCCGGCTCCACACCGTCTCCAACGCCTACACTGCAAACGAAAGCTTCAGTGATGGCGAGACCACGAACTAGCCTAACCATCTGGCAGTGGAACTGTCGAGGCTTTGGTTCCAAGCGGGGCTGCTTCACCAGTTCGTAGCTCGGGCAGATGGCCCCGACGTGCTCGCGCTGCAAGAGCCCTCCAATCCCCTCACCCTACCCAGCTACGTGCCCATCGTCCCCTTTTCTCCTACACCCCCTCGGGTTGCATTTCTAGTACGCCGTGCGCTCACTACTATCTCCCACCCCTTAGACGTCCCCGAAATTGATCACCTCATCGAACTCGTGCCGCAGCGCGCTCGGGATACTGGTCTCTTCATCCTCAACGTATACAGGCACCTGAACTGCCTGCGGCACGACTTCGACCGACTATTCACGCTTGCTAAGCGAGCCACACACAAATGCCCCCTTCTGATTGTAGGGGACTTCAACGCCCCGCACACAACCTGGGGCTACACAGCCGACACCCCCAAGGGGAGCAGGGTATGGCTCGCAGCTCAGCAGGCCGGCTGCTCTCTTATCACAGAAGCCACCGCCCCTACTCGCACCGGGAACAGCGTCTGTGCATACACTACACCTGACCTCACCTTCACCCACCGCCTCCCTCACGCTGCGTGGTGTAACACCCAGGAGAATTTGGGTAGCGATCACTACATTATCGAGATTCTCCTACAAGCAGGCCCGACACGTAGACCCTCTTGTGATGCTACCATCACGAAGTGGGACACGTTCCGCACCTCCCGAGCAGCATCACTCTACACACCATCTCAGACATATCCACTTGGTGAGACCAACTCCAGCGTGACGCCCGCGCCGTGAGTCGCCAACTCCCAGAGGACTGCCCTGCAGACGCGATGGATTCCCATCTCCTGCACCTATGGGAGGCCAAGGTGGGTCTCGAACGGAGGTGGCGGCATCAGCGCTGGAATAGAACACTCAGACGCCGACGGGCCCGGCTCAACAAGGAGATTGAGACGCATGCTGCAACTGTCTCGCCAAAATTGGGAATCTCTCTTTAACAAGCTGGATGGCAACATGAGCCTGCCTCAGACCTGGAACCTATTCCGCCATCTCATTGATTCGACTCAGTCGAAGACACACCAGAAACACAACCTCATAAAGCTCATACACACATCCGAGGCCTCCCCGCAGGAACTTCTCGAGGAACTTCTTGATTTCTACTTCCCGGGATATCCCTCCGCAGACCACCCTGACTACACAGGCTCCCCCAACGACCTTCTCGACCAACCGATCACCGAGGCGGAAGTGAGGGCAGAACTTTAGCGCCTCAACGCGTCCTCAGCTCCTGGCTCCGACGGAGTGCACAGCAAGGCACTCCACAACCTCGATTCCCCCTCCTTCAAGGCTCTAACCGACTACTTCAACGAATGCTGGCTGCGCGGCGCCCTCACACCTCAGTGGAAAGACGCCAAACTAGTCTTTATTCCCAAATCCAGCTAACCACTTCTCCCCGCTAACCTCTGTCACATCTCTTTTACGTCGTTTGTGAGCAAGCTCATGGAGCGCGTTCTCCAGACCCGGCTCAGCCGGTATTTGGAGAACAACAACCTTATTATGCCTTCGTGCATGTTTGGTTTCCGCCCGGACTACAACCAGGACGTTTTTCTAAAATCAAGCACAACATCCTTGACTCCCCCGCGGGCGACACCAAGGCTATCCTCGGCGTCGACCTAACAAAAGCTTTCGATAACGTTACCCACGCAGCCATCCTAGAGGGCCTCCACGACCTATGCGTAGGCCCGCGGATGTACAACTACGCCCGCGATTTCCTCTCCGAACGAACAGCCACACTCACCATGGGCAACCACCGGCTGTCCGGTGTCTCACTGGGAGCACAGGGAACCCCTCAGGGTGCTGTACTGTTTCCTATCCTTTAATATAGTCCTTTTCCAACTCCCCCACCAACTCGCCCAAATACCCGACATACATTTCAGCCTCTATGCTGACATCACTATCTGGGCTAATTGAGGCAGTGATGCCGACATCACAACCTACAGTCGGCCCTCAACATCATCGACTCATACGCTGGCGCGCGCAGCATAGCCTGCTCCCCTTCTAAATCAGAACTATTCTTCTACCGCCCCAGGCCGCACGACCCCGCCAATTCTCCCATCTCACTCACTCTAGGAAACCACCCCATTCCCCTGGTCTCCAAGATTCGCGTCCTGGGACTCGTCCTTCACACCCACGGCGCACAAGGCAACGCCATCCAAACTCTCCAGACCCAAGCCCAGCAAGCCACCCGTTTCATTCGTCGCGTGGCGAACCGGCGCGCGGGTGTGCGAGAGCGACACTCTCCGCCTCATCCAAGCTTACATCACGAGCCGCACGGCGTACTCATTCCCCTACCTCCCCCTTAAGCAGAAGGAGGGGGACCGCATCAACGCGCTCCTCAGGAGCTGCACGAAGGTTGCCCTCCGCCTACCCGCCAGCACCTTTACTACCCGGCTCCTCAACCTCGGTACCCACAGCATGTTTGAGGAGCTTGCAGAAGCCACCCTAAGAGCGCAGCTGACTCGCCTGTCGAGTACCGCGGCAGGCCGCACTCTGTCAGCTAGGCATCACCCCGATCACCAATCCTGCTGAGGGGGTTCCCCTACCTCCAGACCTACGCTCCCATCTCATTATCCTTCCAATCCCTAAGAACATGCACCCCGGGCACAACGGAGAACGCAGGATAGCCCGCGCCAAAGCCCTGCACGAGCTCTATGGCAACAGTCCCGAGGTAGTCTACGTGGACGCGGCAGCGTACTCGTCGGGCTCCCGCATGGTTCTCGCCGTCGCTAATTCTCAGGCCCGACTAATGGCATCAGGATCCGTCACCACAGACTCATCGGAAATTGCAGAGGAAGCGGCCATTGCACTCGCTCTTGCCTCCACCTCTGCCACCAAAATTATGTCTGACTCAAAATCCGCCAATTTCGCCAAAGGCCTGATATCCCGCACCGCGGCTCGGCTTCTATGCTTCTGGCACCCCACCCACCCCGTAACCCGTTATCTGGACCCCCGCACAGGCAGGCCTCCCGGGTAACGAGGAGGGCCACTCCCTCGCCCAATGTCTCACTTTCCGGGCCGGTATGGGACCTGCTCCGCCACCCCGGCAGCGTCTGCTTACGTTCAAAGATGTTCTTGCCTACTACCGAGATACCCGGCGCGTTTACGCACTGCCGGCTCGCTCCCTAAGCCAGGCCTCCCACTGGCGCCGACTCTAGACCCGAACTGCTCGCTACCCTATTCTCCTTCATGCCCGCTACCCCGATCAATTCCTTTCTTGTAAGCTGTGCGGGAAACCGGGGGACTTCATGTCCTCCTCACATGTCCTGCCTTAACACACCCTCCATCCCCTACCACGGCGGAGTCACACTGGGAGACTCTCCTGGCCTGCTCCACTGCTGCTGACCAGCGCCAAATATTTACCGACGCCCTGAAGCGGATAGCCCTCCAAGGGCTGCCCTTTGCCCTGTAAGGACAGCCCCCTAAGGGTTGCCTCGTGCCATGTTAGGGGGTTTGCCCCGCTCTGTATTGGGCAATAAATGTTTTCACCACCACCACCCGCCACCGACTGCACGCAGTGCTGAGGGCTCCTTTTATTCTCCTGGAATTCGGCGGGGCCGGGGCAGGTAGTGGTCAGCGCGATGCCCCGGTGATAGTGACCACGCTGCGCAGTGGTTTTCCAGACATGTTCCTTCTTGGATCAAAGGTGATACGCATCGCAGGTGATACCGTTCACTCCGTCCTTGTAGATCCCGTCTGGTTTGTAGATCTATGGCCGCTACATAGGTGCTACCTGCAATTAAGCTGTGATCAGCTCCTGCCAAGCGCCCGCCACCGACTGCCAAACCAATTGACCCCGACAAGACGGCTGCCGTCACAGCGTTCTCGACCCCCACTGATAAGCGTGCTGTGTGCCTATTATATACGTTTTGTGCGAGACTTCCCTCGACTAGCCGAGCCTCTAACTTGCTTAACAAAGGACAAGCAAACCTTTCAGCTGGGCCCAAGAACAGCAGCAGGCCTTCAAGGGCCTCAAAAACTACACCCATTCTTGGCAAAATTGACGAGGAGGCGCACACGGAACTGTACATTGATGCTAGAACATCAGCCTGGGTGCCGTCTTTGTTGAGTGGCGAAATGCTGTTGAGCGCGTGATTTCTTATGCAAGCCCGCGCTATTGTGATATGAAGCGAATTATTTTACCACGGAAAACGAGTGCTTTGGGCGGCAACGAAATTTCGCCCATACTAGTATGGTCGCCCGTTTCGAGTCGTTAGCGATCATCACTGCCTTTGTTGGCTCGCGATCGGTGAAGACCCCTAAGGGAGGCTGGCGCGTCGGAGCCTCCGCTTGAAGGAGTTCGACGTTACCGTCGTGTACAAGTCCGACAACAAACACAGCGACGCAGACTGCCTGTCCCGTGCTCAGACATAGAGGACGATCCCGCTTCTCTTGACGCTTTAACCACGCCATCCTCGCTCAACAACAAAGAGATGACGCCGAACAGCGACCCCTCGTAGAGTACCTTAACGGCCGCTTCTTGCCGCAGTCCCGTTTCTTCGAGCGCGGGCTGTCGTCGTTCTGCTTGCTGAGTAGCATCCTCTACAAGAGAGACTACGGCCCCACGGATAATCTGTACCTGCTTGTGGTTCCAACGGTGCTTCGCGACGAAGTTCTGCACGCATGCCACGACGAGTTGTCTTCCGGCCACATCGTCTTTTCTCGGAGTTTGGCACGGGTACGTCAGAAGCTTTATTGGCCCAGGCTTGCTACAAGTGTCCAGCGCTATGTTGACTTGCCGCGATTGGCAACGTCGGAAGACACCACCTCTCAAACCGACCGGACAACTGAAGCGCATTGATCCGCCTCGAATAACTTTTCACCAGGTCAGCATGGACTTGCTGGGCCCATTTCCGGCATCATCATCGGGCAACAGGTACTATATAGTTGCCACCGACGACCTCGCCTCGTGTTTTGAGACGAAAGTCCTTCCTTGTGGCACCGCGGCCGAAATTGCTAACTTTTTCATCGTTACCATCGTCCTCCGTCACGGTGCCCCTGCGGTACTTTTAAATGATAGAGGTATGCCATTCACTTAGCCCTCACTCAGGGAGTTATCCGGCTAAGTGGCACCAGTCGCCATAAAAGTAGCGTCTACCATCCTTAAACAAGTGGACCCACTGAGCGGCTCAGTAAGACCATTGCCGACATGCTTTCTATGTACGTCGACGCCGACCATAATAACTGGGAACAGATCTTGCCTTACGTCACATGCGCCTACAACCATGCTCTTGAAGAGACGACGCGCTTCACAAGTTCTGTTTGGTGCACGATCACGAATCCACCACTATGCTCGACGCAATGTTACTGCTAGATGTTGCACATCCCTCCTTCGCTGGAGCTGAACCGTTCCTTCTGCACGTCGAGGCCGGCCGTCAGCTAGCTAGACAGCGAACCCGTTCCAGCAAGAAAGTGACGCTCAACGCTACAACCTTATATGTATTGCTCATGCTTGCGTCAAAAGACATTTATTAATTCAGCGACAACATAAAAGATTTCAAGCTAACCTTCTCTACAACCCCTTGGCGCCAATTTTTGCCTTCGCATTCTGAAGATAAAGGTAAATGCAACATCTTCTCATTTGGGTATTCAGCATCGAGAGCGAGTGAATTCGTACGGAGCCGTAATGCAGTCCCCCTATATAATGCGTCAAAGGGGTCTAGAAGATGCTCACGAGCTGGAGGCATATCGAAAACCTTCGCGCCTCTATTGTGTGGTTAATGCGACTTGCTCCGGCGTTCTACTGTGACATCCGTGACATCACGCGGAAGCCATGTGTCTGTTAGCAGCGAGCGACGGCTTTCTCCGTCGGCATAAGTTGGTGCGGAAGCGACTGCGTTTACCGCCTTTCTACCCTAAACTATATTAGCCGCAGAGGCGGATTTTGCTCTCTCTCTATCCTGAATGCTCCAGCATGAACATATCTTTGATCAAGGAGCTTAATGCATTCAGAAATTTGCAAGCACATCATTTCGGTGATGCACTTGCAAAATGCGATTTTAATGCGAAACACGAGCATCGATAGAATTATTTCTTTTGTGCCTTCTGCATTCTGTGCGACATTACGACGATTTCATAGCATTTCTGTTTGGAGAAAATTATTTGTGTGGAATGTCGTAACAACCACATTCGTAACCGTAAGCCATTCCCTTCCGTGGCACGCTTTTAACGTCAGCTGGTACTGGCTAAAGAAGAAAGGTCATATATTTATGATTATATGCTCATAAATTGAGTGGTTCATTGAGTACGGTCCGACCTATGTGTACATTTCAGAAAAAAGTATTTTTTTATTCAGCATAAAAACCAGTACTAGCACTAAAAAGACGGTGGTCATATTTTGGAGAAACGCATATCGGAGACTAATTACCCAGGGAGGAACACAGAAGGCCCACGAAAACGTCATGACCAGCGAAAATTATTTCATAAAAAATATCCCAATATATTTCAGAATAAAGCATTATTATAGTCACTGGTGAGGGGCTACAACTTATCAGCAAAAGGAAACAGCGAAAGCTTGGCAGAAACAGAAAAATAGCAAGGTGACATACTGTAAATTGATACACTGTAATTGAGTCAGTGTGAAGTTTCATACAGCAGGAAGAGTGTACGATGGCGGCAAATAGTCCTGTCTTGATGCAGTGTTAGGTAGAGAGTCTGGTTCGCCTAACTCTTCGCATTTATCTTCAAAGCGCAGTACCAATGGTCTGATAAAGTGTGGTTTGTTGAGGAATAACCTTTTAGATGGGCACTTGGTGACAGATGTTTTGGGAGAGAATGAATTTTAGGATGGTATGTGCATATCAGTGCAAGTCTTCGATCCTCTGGAATGAACTATTTAGCTTCAGCGTAAAGGCTTTTTACCGGGGATGCATGCCCCGATGACAAGTGCAGACCAAGATTAGGAACAGTTTCCAATCGTTTCAAGATTCTGTTGCTAAACCGTATACTACGCATCCGTAGTCTGCATAGAGCGAACTGGACAGCAAGGTATGCAAAAGGAAGGCTCTATCAGACCTGTACCGTTTTCTGAAAAGCAGTTTTAGGACATTGAGGGCTTTAGAAGGTTTCTTTTTAAGGCGGTTTATGTGTGGTAGAAATCAAAAGGGACGCCACACAATCTGCGTTCTTGCATAAATTGGTAGTGTCGTTTCGTTGAGGTATTGATCAGGATCTACCTGTACAGCCCATCGCAAGGAGAACGTAACAGCTACTTTTTTCAGAAGAAAACTTAAATCCATTTCTGTCTGCCCAAGCAGCAAGGTATGTATGCTGGAGGAAGTGCTTGCTATTCGTAGGTTATCTACACAATTAAACCAAATACATTTTGGACTTGGGGATTATTTTAGCTACGAAATTAAATTTCCCAGTGAACAGTGTCGTGCTTCGGATACGCACCTGGGTACACCGTTCTCTAGGGAGAAATTCATGAGAGAGTTTTTTCTAGGTGGACTCGTAATGTGCGTTTAGCCACGAAGTCGTTTCAGCAGGTAACGGAGGATGCCGAACCTCCAGGTGGTATCATAGGCTTTTTCCACGTCGAAGAAGACCCCGATACAGTGGTGATTGTGAATGAAACCTCTCGGATGATGTTTTGAAGGCGGACAAAGTGATCAGTAATTGAACATGCTTTTGGTAAATCCACATTATTGGCTGTCTAAAAGTCGGTGGGATTCAAATGCGAAAGTCAGTCTTAAGCTCACAACACTTTCGAATGATTTTGCAACATGGCTGGTGAGGGCTGTCGGTCTGTAATTGAGCCACCACTGAGTACAAATGAGCCACTGAGCCACCGCGGCGGGTCCTTTTCGTTAACCTCGACGTTTCTGCCCCAGAGGTGAGTACCGGTAACCTACAGCTGTTGCTTACTTTTCTCTTGAGGGGCAATGGTAAACTTCCATTCATAAGTTGAGAGAACCTGTCATAAGCGCTCCACACCATTCTAGTTCTAGTTTCCCTTTCATGATCCGGATCAGCGGTCAATACCTACCCTAAGTAGACTTACTCTCTGACCACTTCAAACGCCTCGGTACGAAATGCGAGCTGATGTTTCCTTTAGAGCCTGTTGAGCAATACTAGGCTTTTCTGCACGTTAAGTTTTAGACTCACCGTCCTGCTGTGCCTAACTCTTTTGCCTTGCTTTGCAGTACATCTCCTGAGTGAGTTAGCAAGGAAAGGTGATCAGTGAATCCCAGATCACTTTGGTATTGTTTATTATTTATCTCCAACTATTCCCAATCCAGGCCTCGGAATACCTTGTGTAAACAGGCAGTCAAAAGCATTGGCGAAACCGTGTCTCCCTGCCTGACATCCTTCCTTATTGGAATTTTACTGCTTAATTTATGGGGACTGTGGCAGCTGTGCAGCCGTTATAGACATCACCCAGTATTCTCGCTTCAAGGTCTTCTGCACCTTGATTCAGCAATGCCTGCGTGACTACTGAGATTTCCACTGTGTCAAACGCTTTTTCGTAATTAATGAAACCTATATATAGGGGCTCGTTATATTCTGCGCTATTCTCTATCACCTGATTGATAATGTGGATATGGTCTATTGTCGAATAGGCTTTACGAAAGCGTGGCTGGCCATTTTATTGATTAAATTGTTAGTTTGGCCTGGCGCTATTTGTGATTACGTTAGTAAATACCTTGTAGGCAACGCACAGTAAGCCCGTAGGCCTGTACTTCTTCAAATCTTTGACATTTCTTTTCTTATGGATTGCATAAGGCTAGCGTTCGTCAAAGATTCTCGTACGGTCGAGGACATAAGACATTGCATGCAGACGGCGGCTAGCTTTTCTAGCACAATCTCCTCGACGTCCTTCAAGTGATCTGCTGCTACGTGATCCTTACTCGCTGCTTTCCCTCTTTCTTAAGGCCTTCTTCCTCTTTCGTTACTGACGGGATGTCTTATTGCTGCGCGCTTCTCCCGCTCTGATTAACGTTCTGATTACAATGGCTACTGTACAGGATTGTGTGCAACTCATCGGCTGCTTTAATTTTCGCATACATATATCTAATGACCTTGCCCTCCTTGTCTCTTAACGCATACATCACGGTAGCCATGTGGGCTAGTTGGTGTATTTCAGACATAACTTCACCAGCGAAAGCACGTGACACCAGGAGAAGAACAGAGGACAACGCTGGACTAACCGAACACATAGAAAGTTGCCCACAGAAGAAGAAATAAACTGTAATAAGGTAACCATGTGTACTAGTTGGTATATTTCGGACATAATTTCGCCAGCGAAAACACGAGACGCCAGGAGAAGAACACAGGACAACGCTGGACTAACCCAACATATTGAAAGTTGCCCACTGAAGAAGAAATATAACTTAACAAGGTAATCATGTGGGCTAGTTGATGTATTTAAGACATAACTTCGCCAGCGAAAGCACGAGACACCAGGAGAAGAACAAAGGACAACGCTGGACTAACCCAACATATAGAAAGTTGCCCACAGAAGAAGAAATAAACTTTAACAAGGTAACCATGTGGGCTAGTTGGTGTATTTCAGACATAACTTCACCAGCGAAAGCATGAGACAGCAGGAGAAGAACGCAGGACAACGCAGGACTAACCGAACATATAGAAAGAAGGTCACAGAAGAAGAAATAAGCTGTATCAAGGTAACTATCTGGGCTAGTTGGTGTATTTCAGACATAACTTCACCAGCGAAAGCACGAGACACCAGGAGAAGAACACAGGACAATGCTGGACTAACCCAACAGATAGGAAGTTGGCCACAGAAGAAGAAATAAACTGGAACAAGGTAACCATGTGGGCTGGTTGGTCCATTTCAGACATAACTTCACCAGCAAAAGCACGAGACACCAGGAGAACACAGGACAACGCTGGACTAACCCAACATATAGAAGGTCACCCACAGAAGAAGAAATAAACTGTAACAAGGTAACCATGTGGGCTAGTTGGTGTATTTCAGACATAACTTCGCCAGCGAAAGCACGAGACACCAGGAGAACACAGGACAACGCTGGACTAACCCAACATATAGAAAGTTGCCCACAGAAGAAATAAACTGTAACAAGGTAACCATGTGGGCTAGTTGGTGTATTTCAGACATAACTTCGCCAGCGAAAGCACGAGACACCAGGAGAACACAGGACAACGCTGGACTAACCCAACATATAGAAAGTTGGCCACAGAAGAAGAAATAAACTGTAACAAGGTAACCATGTGGGCTAGTTGGTGTATTTCAGACATAACGTCACCAGCGAAAGCACGAGACACCAGGAGAAGAACACAGGACAACGCTGGACTAACCCACCATATAGAGGGTTACCCACAGAAGAAGAAATAAACTTTAACAAGGTAACCATGTGGGCTAGTTGGTGTATTTAAGACAACTTCGCCAGCGAAAGCACGAGACACCAGGAGAAGAAGAACACAGGACAACGCTGGACTAACCCAACATATAGAAAGTTGCCCACAGAAGAAGAAATAAACTGTAGCAAGGTAACCATGTGGGCTAGTTGGTGTATTTCAGACATAACTTCACGAGCGAAAGCACCAGATACCAGGAGAAGAACATAGGACAACGCTGGACTAACACAACATATAGAAAGTTGCCCACAGAAGAAATAAACTGTAACAAGGTAACCATGTGGGCTAGTGGGTGTACTTCAGACATAACTTCACCAGCGAAAGCACCAGATACTAGGAGCAGAACATAGGACAACGTTGGACAAACACAACATATAGAAAGTTGCCCACAGAAGAAGAAATAAACTGTAACAAGGTAATTATGTGGGCTAGTTGATGTATTTCAGACATAACTTCACCAGCGAAAGCACCAGATACCAGGAGAAGAACATAGGACAACGTTGGACAAACACAACATATAGAAAGTTGCCCACAGAAGAAGAAATAAACTGTAACAAGGTAATTATGTGGGCTAGTTGATGTATTTCAGACATAACTTCACCAGCGAAAGCACCAGATACCAGGAGAAGAACATAGGACAACGCTGGACTAACACAACATATAGAAAGTTGCCCACAGAAGAAATAAACTGTAACAAGGTTACCATGTGGGCTAGTTGGTGTATTTCAGACATTACTTCACCAGCGAAAGCACCAGATACCAGGAGAAGAACACAGGACAACCCTGGACTAACCCAACATATAGAAAGTTGCCCACAGAAGAAATAAACTGTAACAAGGTAACCATGTGGGCTAGTTGGTGTATTTCAGACATAACTTCACCAGCAAAAGCACCAGATACCAGGAGAAGAACATAGGACAACGCTGGACTAACACAACGTATAGAAAGTTGCCCACAGAAGAAATAAACTGTAACAAGGTAACCATGTGGGCTATTTGGTGCATTTCGGACATAACGTCACCAGCGAAAGCACGATTCACCAGGAGAAGAACATAGGACAACGCTGGACTAACCCTACATATATAAAGTTGCCCTCAAAAGAAGGAATAAACTGTAACAAGGTAACCATGTGGGATCGTTGGTGTATTTCAGACATAACTTCACCAGCGAAAGCACGAGACACCAGGAGAAGAAAAACACAGGCAAACGCTGGTCTAACCCAGCATATAGAAAGTTGCCCACAGAAGGAGAAATAAACTGTAACAGGGTAACCATGAGGGCTAGTTGGTGTATTTCAGACATAAGTTCACCAGCGAAAGCACGAGACACAAGAACACAGGACAACGCTGGACTAACCTAACATATAGAAAGTTGCCCAGAGAAGAAAAGTAAACTGTAACAAGGTAACCATTTGGGCTAGTTGGTGTATTTCAGACATAACTTCACCAGCGAAAGCACGAGTTAGTCCAGCGTTGGGTTTGTCTAGCGTTCTCCTTTGTTCTTCTGGTATCTCGTGCTTTCGCTGGTGAAGTTATGTATGAAATACTCCAACTAGGCCACATGGTTACCTTGTTACAGTTTATTCCTTCTTCTGTGGGCAACTTTCTATATGTTGGGTTAGTCCAGCGTTGTCCTGTGTTCTTCTCCTGGTGTCTCGTGCTTTTGACGGTGAAGTTATGTCTTATATACACCAATTAATCCACATGGTTACCTTGCTACAGTTTATTTCTTCTGTGGGCAACTTTCTATATGTTGGGTTAGTCCAGCGTTGTCCTCTATTCTTCTTCTCCTGGTGTCTCGTGCTTTCGCTGGTAATGTTAAATCTGGCATACACCAAGCAGTGATGGTGAGGAAGTAGAGCATCCGCCTTGCATGCAAGAGAAGCAGGGCTCTAAACCTAATCCCGGTGCCGTGCAATTGTCCACCGGGTTAAAATAAAGAACTCCTTGCGTCGATGGAATTGCATAACCGCGCCTGGGCTGCGAACTGATCTCGGTGACCAGAACCGATGGACTCTCTGAACAAAGATTCGGCCACCCTGGTGTAGGGCTTGACCACAACGTTTTGTGCACGAACAAGTTAATACTCGGACCTCAGTCTCCAGCGGCTGCAGAGCAACTGACCAAGGCGGCGGTCAGACCTGTAACGCAGCGGAGGGTGCTAAGAATCGCTGGCTTTGGATAGGCCGCATTTGGAAACGGAACCTGGCAAAGTTTAGCGCTAGAACCTTATCCAGTGAGCATAGCCCAGCAGGGCTCTGCGAGGAACTAGAGGGTAATAAACGGGATGCCATACGGCTTAGTGAGTTTACGAGGAGCGATGAGGCGTATAGACCTCCTTCACCTCGCGATGTCACGAGGATGCGGTGGCGCTGATGTCAGGAGCGACTTTCGCATGGTAGGCAAAACAGGTTCCGCCTGCCCGTGCCTATCCCAGCTGCCTTAGCTATCGGCGGCTGCATCATGCCTGCGTACTGCAGAAGCAGCATGTATTGACCAGTTGCGTCACTTTTGGATCCGCGTAGTAGCATAAAAGAAAATTTAAATTAGCCCCGATAGGTTTCTCGCAGACAAATACTGCATTAGGAAACTGGCTAACAGGGAATAAGCCGCGGTAGTAAAGCGCGTTGTATGGGAGTCTATCGGCACTGCCACTCAATGTACTTAATAGGATGCAAGTTACTGCGTTCATTCACTTGAACATCAGCATAGTACACTTGCAACTGCGCAAAGAAAAAAAGCACATATGTTGCTGTGCACGTATTTATCACCTTGAGCCGGTGTGCACGGGGCGCCGGCAGGTTCACTCGTCCCCAAGGAATGCATTCTTTTGTTAATAGCACAGCATGTTTAAATGGCGAGTTTTATGGCATTTAATATATACCTGAAAATGTTTTTTAAATATGACTGACGTAATCATTTGATTCGAGTTGAAAGAAGTCTGGTAAGTTCTTGCGCGGTCACGTTGGCATGCTTAGAATAACGTACCTTAAGTGTGCTAAACGCCACATGCTTTTTCATTGCATCACACATGTGTCATGTTTCATGATGTGGTCCATCATCGCGAAGCTTGTTTGGTGAAGCAGGCGTGCTACTAACAGACACGTGGCGAGATTGAGAGGGGACGCGGCTATGAAAAGTGTTATCGTTATTTATGCATGCGATATGTACCTAAATTTGGTGCAAATATTAAACTGCTGCGCTAGTTTCAGTAATGTGCTTTATTTTTACGTATACCTGGTGCAGTTCTTGAGTCATTATAATTAACACCCTCGTCAAGTCACCCCAAAGTTTTAAATAATTGAGTAGAAAGTGCGCAATGTTCTTTATGCCAGCATGTTCCCAAAGCCCTGTCCTGTATGATGACGCTATTAGCTCTTCTTTTAGATGATCATGTACTTATGCATGCATAGTTACATGAAAACGTTTCTTACAAAAATAACGAACATATATAGAGTACTGCACGTGTAGGAAAAAATTAAGAGATTTATTGCACTTCTCAATCTCTCAGAAATCGTTTCCGACAAATAGAATAATTCTATTTTCCTGCGTTACGAAATTACGAAGGTGTGAGCGATGCCAATCGCAGAAAATGTGGAAGGTCAGAAAACGAACCTTAACGTTTATTCCCTCGTTTTTGGCCTCTTCGCTTGCGCTTTGGTCAAAGAAATGTGGCAATGAACTCAAAGAAAGCGTCAAAGAAATCAGAGAAATTACCTCACAATTTTCGACGACAACACATCAAGAAAGTGTACTTTATAAATTTCTACTGAATATTTTGCTCTAATTTTTTCGTCACGAAGAAGATCACCCCAGGGTAAGAAAGAAAATAATTTCAGAAATAAAAAATTTCACCAAATCGACCAGTTTATTACGGGGAGAGAGAATTCGGCCTGGCTGGTGCACGATCCTGCGACTAAAAACAGCGCTTAAGCGAGACAGAGGAGATTGGGGACACGACGCTGTCGCCACTTTTCGCACAGCACGACACATACGTATGTCAGCAGACGGTGAGCGCACGTCTGCTCCGCCGAAAGAACGCCAGCACATCCTCTCACTACTGTCCCGAAGTAATATCATTCTGTCTACAGCAGAGTGTCAAAAACTTCCTACTTTAATTAATGCCTAGCGTGCAAATCAACGGCAGAAATGGTTTCTGTTTACTAATAACCATATATACAATACACAGTGGCAAACTATTTCTCTGAATACGTCGCACGTGGCCAACGCGAGCTCGTGTAATTCAAGAAAATACTAAGTTGAAAACATCAACCATTACTGTGATTGGCAGAAACTGGAAACGCGCCTACAAGTCTTGAAAACCCGCGCTCAACACCTATCCGCGACGCCTCTCCCCGACCTTTTGCCTACCACGAGCTCGCTAGCGACTGTAGCGCCACCTCGTTTGTTTACAAACATGCAGGAGGTCTATACAGTACTAAAGGACGGGCAAATACTGTACTATCGTAGATTAGCGGACAGACGATAACTAGGTGTGCGATCCCTCTTCAATCAGTACATAGCTGGCAACATAGAGTTCTATAGTAAAAACTCGAGGGTGCAGCCATTGTAATTAGGCCTAATAAGAAGTAAATGCGGAAATTGGTGCAGGCGTACGCGCCCATATCCAGACATGATTACGACACAGTTTAAAGCTTCTATGAAGACGTGGAATCGGCAATGAGCATAGCAAAATCAGAGTAAACTGTACTAATGGGCGACTTCAAGGCAAAGGCCGGCATGAAGCAGGCCGGAGACCAGGTTGTAGGCGACTATGACATAGGCGGCAGGAATAGCAGGGGGGAGTAATTTGTAGAGTGACGAATCATCCTAGTCA